>NW_027514080.1:0-167500 GCF_048772815.1 Callospermophilus lateralis
AAATGGTGGAAGAAATACTCATGTCACCTGATCTACATACACATTTTATCACAGAAATATTCCGGACACAAAAAGCAAAGGTCACACTTACAATTGTACCAAAGCCTAAATGAAAAGATAGCATCCATTACTAAAATCATCCATGTCCAGGTTGCCTAATGCTCTCAAATATCAATCCTATTGGTGACTACATATTTGTTTCTTCCTAAGATTATATATTCAACTTCAAACCTGTTGAAAATGTCTAACCCTATCACACACTTTATACTTTGCTTGATTTCCTAATGTCTCTATTGATATCTGCTTTCCTACATGTTTTCCCCAGTTCATCATTGTGACTGACTCTTCACATGTGCTGACATTTACATACACTCTCTACCCGAAACCCTATTGCTGAAGAACTTTTGGTCCAAATCCTATGCTCACTCTTCTTTCTAAATCTACCAACTACCTTCCTAATCCTACCGACTATCGGTTTTTGACTGGATGCTCTCTTCAACATTCAATCATCCAAGGTACAAGGTCCGATGCCAGTGTATATTGATTTATCTGAGACATCTGTGCAGCACATAACTCAAAGTTAAGTATCCCACTCAAGTCCCCAATGCCCTTCTGGGCTTCAAATCTTACCTAGATTTCTGCTTTCATACTTATATTTCACATGTATACTCTTGTAAATATCGCAGGTTGCCAATACCATTATTCATCCCGCAGAATGATTCGTAACCCAAATCGAACTTGTTATTAACCCTAACCATACACTGTTCCCTCAATATAACTAACTTAAGAGCAGCGACAGAGTGGGTCTTACAATATAGAAATGTAGAAGATCTTCCACCTGCTTAGAACCTCAAAGATCCATGAAGAAATGATCCTTGGAGAAGATGTAGGCAGCTATGTAGGACCTGAGAGAGCAATAGTCATCTTCCATGCAAACAACCTGGTCAGGATGAATTGATGTGTCTGAATCAGCCTCTCTCTTCTTAATGTAGAGAAGATGGACCAAATCAGGCCTCTGTGGAGAGCTGTTCCAGGGTGCCTATGGTTGATATACCATTATAACTTCTGAATGTGTCACAGGATGTTGGGGCAGCCTCTATCTCATGGGAACCTTGGAAGCAACTGTTAGGACAAAGTGGTTACCAAGGCAGTGACCATATTCAGTTCCTGAAAGAAGTGACCTCACTTCACTTCCTTGGTGATGGAATTCTCTGAACTTGGGATCCAGGAAGCCAGGCACCCAGAGCCAGTCCCACTCCAGACCCAGTGGGCTAACTTGTTTGCTTTTCCCAAAGACATAGTCAGTCTTTCTTGGTACCTGCTGATGTGAGGATGGCCAAATGCCAGCAGAGCTCTGAAGAGGGGCCTTTCCTGAGAAAGCAGGCAGTGGCTCACTGCTGGCTCCTTACAACTTCACGGAGTTGGACATTGAGACCAGATGTGAAACAGGACAAGCCATTTTGGGGGAACATAATATGGCCCACCAGTCAGAAGACACTCCGGATAGTCACAGACCTATTTGGGGGAAGGAAGTGCCTTTGCCATTGTAGGTGTGAGTTTGTGGTTTTTTCTCATGTTCTGAGAATAGGTAGGAAAGGTGGTTTGTTTGGTTTGGAGTGGACTGTTTCTAGTAAGTCGTTTTACATTGTGAGTGTTTCTATGTCTGTGTATCCCACTGTATCCATGGTTGTAGACATTAGAAAAGAGAATGCACCAATGGATGTGTTGTCTCTAGTTGAAAGTTTCCGCAATTCATACTGCGCAATTGATGAATGCACTGCAGCTTGCCTTATGGATGGGCAACATCTACTATCTTCTAAAGTTCCTGTTTTCTACGTGAATTCTGGCCACTCTCCAGAATAGACTCATGGTTTTGTTTCCCAGATATGTAACAACACAAGGCTCTGTGACATGGCCATGTTCTGGATAGCTGAAGGGAATGAGATCATCTCAGAAAACTCAGATATCAGTGTGTGCAGTAAAGTCTCAGTGGAGAAACCCTTCTTTGGGCCATTTGCTTAATTCTATTTCTATTACCCTAAATGTCAGAAAGGTCTTTGCCTCAGGCCACCCCTTTGTGTAGCCTGAAAAACACTGTTTTCATATGGAAATGAATGGACCCCACCTGTGGCTCTTTGCTTAATTTCTTTGGAATGGGATGTGTCTGAATCAGCCTCTTGTCCTTGTATGAGGTTGTGGCTTAGATTCTCAGGACCTGATGGATCTAAAGAAAGATCCCATGTTCTTCCAAAACTAAAATGTCCAAAAGAGCAGTCATTGTGGATGAATATTTTTGCCTTCTTGTTTTAGGTTCCTGAACTCCATCAAGTGAGAATAGGGATCCTTTGGGTCAAATGAGTTCTTGAAATCCCTGCAGAGGCTAGCCCATATGTGCTTGGATTTTCTCATGAATCCAAATCACATAAAGAATCTATACCCTACAGCCAGTAGGCTGAAATTGGAGAAGTGGAACACTTTAACAGCAGGAATATTTGATCACTCCTGGTTCACAGGAAGAGTGTCCAGGCCACCATGATTTTAGGCAAATAAGGGGCAAGTGAGCTTATTTTGGACACTACCTTGGGCTCATAGAAACCTCCAGCTAGAGGTTATGATGAGTGTCTACATGGAAGAAGATGATGGCCCTGTGGGAGTGTTTTGATTTTAATTGTGGTAATTTTTGTGGCGGTTGGAAGGGATGACTGGGTCCACCTGGGCTTGAACTCTGGTGTGATTCCCCTTAGAGACTGCATTCTGGAATTGACCTCAGAGAAGTATTGCCATGAATTGTGTTGGGATTTTAGGAGGACACACATAAGACTCACTCTTGGAAACTGAGATCTATGCCCAGGGTGGCTTTCCACAGAGGCCTGGGAATCTCAGCCAGGATATCACATGATTTTATTCTGAAAGACTTGGCAGCCATAGATCAGAGTCAAAACATACATGGACCTCACATTGTAGACGTGAATTGGCCTGGCTTTATGTGACCATTTGGTAACTCTTTGAGAAGCCTTGACTTTGAGAGTTCTCCAGAGCTTTCATTGAAATGAACTTTCTCACACTTAATGGTTCCTGAATGAATTGAGACCCACAGTGCCTCTAACTTCATTTTTGAAAAATTGCTAAATAAATACCATGAAATTTTTTAAATTCCCATGACCAGGTGGAACTGCAGAAAATTTGATGTCCTGTTGCTTATCATGTGTATACCAGACAGTGCCTTGTTTAACTGGGTTTCATGAAAATGATGTAGAACACGAGATGCCAGTAATTTGGAGCCTGCTGAGTAGTGGGCCTAGAGCAGTGGTGGGAAGGTGTGTGAAAAAACATCATGGAGGGGCTATGTGGATCTGCCATTGGCTTCCAAATGGCTTGTGACTGATATAGTGCAGACATGAGACCCTTATATGTAAAGGCATCCTGTTATATGGAGAGTTTTAAGGGCAATGTTCAGAATAAGTTTACTATGGTTACTGGGGCAAGCTCTGTGGGATAGAAGCCTGGTTGGTGCATTCTCCTGCAGACCCTGACCCACCACAAGTGACAGAACTCCCTCCAGCACTGTATCCCAAATAAACTTCTTATATTTTGTGAAGCAAATACCAAATTCCCAGTGCAGCAGCAAAAAACACCATGAAAAGTGGAGGATGACCAAATGTCTTCACAGTCCCCACTGGGAGACACTTAGAATCCAGTGGCCACAGTTTACCTACAAAGAGAGAATTGAGCACTGCTGCCTCATGTTCATTGGAATATAAGAAACCATCTCTTCCCGGTCACATAGATGCAGACCCAGCTTTGATGGTCTCACTACGAAGGAAGCTAAAGCTCATGACAGCAACATATATTTCAGGATCCCAACCTCAGAGGCCATTTCCCAAGAATTCTTAGGCCAGCAGAGCTCCTTGTTTGTGGAGTGTTTACCCTGTCCTTTACTTTTGGAAACTCCTCTACCACCTCAAAAGTTGTGAACTCCCGAGCATATTCCATTCCATGTATGTATTCCTAGATTTTACACTTTTCAACTCTAATTGTGTCTTACTTGGGGTGAAGGTAATGTCAAGGCATTGTTCTGGATGTGAGTGGGAAGATTTTTGTGTAGCACATATTTACATACACATTGGATTCATTTTCCAATTTTCCATTTGAAATACTTAATCCCTGACACTAACCTGTACCCTACTAGTCTCTGACTAATAATCCTAAAATGATGGTGAAAAATAACCCAAAAAGAATAGAAATACAAGCAGTTCAGAGGAGGCATGGTGTATAGTTGGAATTGCTTTTTGCATTATATAATGTAGGAGTTTTAAATCTAGTCAATTTTCTGTTGAAATAGTTCTAGATGTGTTTTTAAAATTAACAAATATGTGAATCCCTGTCTCCCTTTCTCTGTAGCCTATTCAGCACATGTATTTTTATATGCACATATAGAATCCTACCTGATATCACTTGTACACACATGTGAGGTGGCTGAATTGGCAGATGCAAATTGTGAGAAGAGATCACTCCTCCTAAACGCTGTTGGAACTGAAAATTCAACCTACGGGTGAGCTTCCTAGTTGAATAACATTATACATAAATCCATTTCAGTAAAATGAATATTTTTCGATCTTTGGATTATATATATTTGATGAAGATTTTCGATTGGCATATATATTGCTACCTTTTTTTTCTTTTATTGGTTGCTCAAAACATTACAAAGCTCTTGACATATCATATTTCATACATTAGATTCAAGTGGGTTATGAACTCCCATTTTTACTCCAAATATAGAATGCAGAATCACATCAGTTACACATCCATATTTTTACATAATGTCTTATTTGTTACTGTTGTATTCTGCTACCTTTCCTATGCCCTACTATCCCCCCTCCGCTCTCTTCCCATCTTCTCTCTCTACGCTACCTACTGTAATTCATTTCACTTATTGTTTATATTTCCATTACACTCACAACCTCTTATCCTCTTATATGTATTTTTTTTTGTAACAATAAGGGTCTCCCTCCATTACCATGCAATTTCTCTTTTCTCTACCTTTCCCTCCCACCTCATGTCTCTGCTTAATGTTAATCTTTTCTTCATGCTCTTCCTCTCTGCTCTGTTCTTAGTTGCTCTCATTATATCAAAGAAGTCATTTGGTATTTGTTTTTTTGGGATTGGCTAGCTTCACTAAGCATAATCTGCTCTAGTGCCATGCATTTCCCTGCAAATTCCATTATTTTGTCATTTTTTAGTGCTGTGTAATCCTCCATAGTATATAAAAAAAAAACATTTTTTTTTATCCATTCATCTATTGAAGGTAATCTGGGTTGGTTCCACAGTGTAGCAATTGTGAATTGTGCTGCTATGAACATCGATTGGCAGTATCCCTGTAGTACGCTCTTTTAAGGTCTTCAGGGAATAGTGCGAGAAGGGCAATAGCTGGGTCAAATGGTGCTTCCATTCCCGGCCTTCCCAGGAATCTCCATACTGCTTTCCAAATTGGCTGCACCAGTTTCAGTCCCATCAGCAATGTACAAGAGTACCCTTTTCCCCACATCGTCGCCAGCACTTGTTGTTGTTTGACTTCATAATGGCTGCCAATCTCACTGGATTGAGATGGTATTTTAGGGTGGTTTTGATTTGCATTTCTCTGACTGCAAGAAATGGAGAGCATTTTTTCATGTACTTGTTGATTGATTCTATGTCCTCCTCTGAGAAGTGTCTGTTCAGGTCCTTGGCCCATTAGGTTATTTGTTATCTTATTGTCTAATTATTTGAGTTCTTTGTATACTTTGTATACTCTGGATATTAGGGCTCCATCTGAAGGGTGAGGAGTAAAAATTTGTTCCCATGATCTAGGCTCCATATTTACCTCTCTTATTGTTTCTCTTTCTGAGAAAAAAATTTTCAGTTTAAGTAACTCCCATTTGTTGATTCTTGTTATTAACTCTTGTGCTATGGGTGTCCTATTAAGGAATTTGGAGCCTGACCATACAATATGTAGATCGGAACCAACTTTTTCTTCTATCAGATGCAGAGTCTCTGATTTGAATCTAGCTCCTTGATCCACTTTGAGTTAACTTTTGTGCATGGCGAGAGAAAGGGATTCAGTTTCATTTTGTTGCATATGGATTTTCAGTTTTCCCAACACGATTGGTTGAAGATGCTATCCTTCCTCCATTGCAAGCTTTTAGCTCCTTTATCAAATATAAGATAGTTGTAGCGTTTTGGATTAGTCTCTGTGTCCTCCATTCTGTAAGATTCGTCCACCCGCCTGTTTTGGTACCAGTACCATGCTGTTTTTGTTATTATTGCTCTGTAATATAGTTTGAAATCTGGTATCGCTATACCGCCTGATTCACACTTCCTGCTTAGAATTGCTTTTGCTATTCTGGGTCGTTTATTTTTCCATATGAATTTCATGATTGGTTTATCTATTTCTACAAAAAATTTATTTGGGATTTAGATTGGCATTTCATTAAACCTACAGACAACTTTTTAGTAATATCGCCATTTTGATGATGTTAGTTCTGCCTATCCATGAACAGGGTATATTTTTCAATCTTCTAAGATCTTATTCTACTTCTCTTTTTAGGGTTCTGTAGTTTGCATTGTATAAATCTTTCACCTCTTTTGTTAGGTTGATTCCCAAGTATTTAATTTTTTATGAGGATATTGTGAATGCAGTGTTTTTCCTCATTTTCATTTCAGAAGTTTTGTCGCTGATATACAGAAATGCCTTTGATTTATGCATGTTGATTTCATTTCCAGCCACATTGCTGAATTCATTTATTAGTTCTAGTAGTTTTTTTCTGTAGACCCTTTTGGGTCTTCTATGTATAGAATCATGTCATCTTCAAATAGTGATAATTTAAGTTCTTTTTTTCCTATTTTTATGTCTTTAATGTCTTTCAACTTTCTAATTGCTCTGGCCAGTTTTTCGAGAACTATATTGAATAGAAGTGGTGATAGAGGACATCTCTGTCTTGTTCCAAATTTTAGAAAGAATGCCTTCAATTTTTCTCCATTCAGAATGATGCTAGCCTGAGGCTTAACATAGATAGTTTTTACAATGTCGAGGTATGTTCCTTTTATCCCTAGTTTTTCTAATGTTTTGAACATAAAGGAATGCTCTACTTTTTCTAATGGTTTTTCTGCATCTATCAAGATCATCTTATGGTTCTTATTTTTAAGTCTATTGATGTTGTGAATAACATTTATTGATTTCCATATATTGAACCCTCCTTGCATCCCAGGGATGAATCCTAGTTGATCATGGTGCACAATTTTTTTGATGTGCCTTTGTATCCAAATCACCAGAATTTTAATGAAAATTTTTGCATCTAGGTTCATCAGAGATATTGATCTGTTGTTTTCTTTCATTGAGGTGTCTTAGTCTGGTTTCAGAATCAGGGTGATGTTGGCCTCATAGAATGAATTTGGCAGAGCTCCCTGTTTTTCTATTTTCTGAATAACTTGAAAAGTATTGGTATTAATTCTTCGTTAAAGGTTTTGTAAAACTCCGCTGTATACCCATCCGATCCTGGGCTTTTCTTGGTTGGTAGTAGTTTGATTGCCTCTTCTATTTCATTGATTGATATTGGTCTGTTCAAATTGTGTGTATCCTCCTGACTCAGTCTAGGCAAATCATATGACTTAACAAATGTATCAATGTCTTCACTATTTTCTATTTTATTGGAATATAGGTTTTCAAAATAATTTCTAATTGTCTTCTGTATTTATGTAGCATCTGTTGTGATATTGCCTTTTTCATCCCGTATGTTAGTAATTTGAGTTCTCTCTCTTCTTCTCCTCGTTAGCATGGCTAAGGGTCTGTCAATCTTATTTATTTTTTCGAAGAACCAACTATTAGTTTTGTTAATTTTTTAATAGTTTCTTTTGTTTCAATTTCGTGATTTACTCTCTGATTTTAATAATTTCTTGCCTTCTGCTACATTTGCTGTTGTTTTGCTCTTCCTTTTCTAGGGCTTTGAGATTAAGTGAGAGCTCATTTATTTGTTGTTTTTGTTTTTTTCTTTTTTTGAGGAATGACCTCCAGGCGATGAATTTGCCTCTTGAATCTTGTTTCATTGTGTCCCATTGAATCTGATATGTTGTGTCTGTATTTTCATTTATCTCTAAGAATTTTTTGATTTCCTCCTTTATGTCTTCTGTAACCCATTGATCATTCAGTAACATATTGTTCATTTTCCATGTGATGTAGGATTTGTCCTTCCTTCTTTTACCGTTGGTTTCCAGTTTCATTCCATTGTGATCAGAAAAAAATTCATGGTATTATCTCCACCCCTTTATATTTACTGAGTGTTGCCCTATGGCATAATATATGGTCTATTTTTGAGAAGGATCCATGTGCTGGTGAGAAAAAAGTATATCCACTTGATGATGGTTGATATATTCTATATATGTCAGTTAAGTCTAGGGTATTGATTGTGATATTGAATTCTATATTTTCTTTATTCAACTTTTGTTTGGAGGATCTGTCCAATGGTGAGAGAGGTGAGTTGAAGTCTCCCATAATTATTGTGTTGTGGTCTATTTGATTCTTGAACTTGAGGAGAATTTGTTTTATAAATGTTGCAGCACCATTATTTGCTGCGTAAATATTGATAATTGTTATGTCTTGTTGGTGAATGGTTCCTTTCAACAGTATATAATGTCCTTCCTTATCCCTTTTGATTAAATTAGTCTTGAAGTCGATTTTATTCCATATGAGCATGGCCACCCCTGCTTGCTTACAAGGACCGTGTGCATGGTATAAATTTTCCCAACCTTTCACCTTCAGCCTGTGTATGTCTTTTCCATTCAGATGTGTCTCCTGGAAGCAACATATTGTTGGATTTGTTTTTTTTAATCCACGTTACAAGTCTATGTCACTTTATTGGAGAGTTTAAGCCATTAAAGTTTAGAGTTAGTATTGATATATGGTTTGTATTGCCACCCGTCTTTGATTATTTATCTTTTTTTTTAATTTAGTTTGTTTATCCATGATTAACTTTTCCCCCGCCCTCTGTCATTAATGAGGCACTTCCCACTGATGGTTTTCTTTGTTGATATTCATTTTTTCCTCGTGTAGTGTTTTCCTTAAGATGCTTTGCAATGCTGGTTTTCTGGCTGCAAGTTCTTTTAGCTTTTGTTTATCACGAAATGTTTTTATTTCGTTGTCTTACCTGAAGCTTAATTTTGCTGAATACAGATTTCTTGGTTGGCATCCATTGTTTTTAAGTGTTTGAAATACGTTGTTCCAGGATCTTCTCACTTTCAGCGTCTGTGATGAAAAATCTGTTGTTAACATTTTTGGTTTACCCCTGATTGTAATCTGCCTCCTTTCTCTTGTAGCTTTTAATATTTTCTCTTTGTTCTGTATATTGGATATCTTCATAACAATGTGTCTTGGCATTGGTCTACTGTGATTTTGTGTGCTCGGTGTCCTGTAAGCATCTACAATTTTCTTTATCCGTTTCCATTTTTATTTCTGGAAAGTTTTCTGTAATTATTTCATACAGCAGGTTACTCATTCCCTTGGTTTGAATCTCTGTACCTTCCTCTATCCAGATGACTCATTAGTTTTTTTTTTTTTTTCTTGTGTTATCCCATAACTCTTGGATGTTTTTCTCATGACTTTTTACCAGCATTTCTTTGTTGGCTAGACTTTTTTCAAGATGATATATTTTGTCTTCATTATCTGACATTCTGTCTTCTACTTGCTCCACTCTGTTAGTGATATTCTCAATTGAGTTTTTAATTTTTTTTATCATTTCCTTCATTTCTAGAATTATTGTTTGATTTTTTTTATAATCTCTATCTCCTAATTAAGATGCTTAATTTCTTTTTATATCTGTTTATGTAATTCATTTTCAATGTGTTCTTTCACTCTTTGGTTTTGATGTCTCGTATCCTCTTTAAGGTTCCATTCCATCTGTCTAAGGTATTTCTTGAGTTCTTTATATGACCATTTTTCTGATGACTCTAGGTCCTTCTGAATATTTAGGCTGTCCATCATTGTTTGTACTCCTTTTCTTCCTTGCTTTTTTATGCTGCTCATGTTACTTCTTGTTTTGTTTGACTGCTGAGTTACTGCTTACTCTTATAAATTTATTTGATGCTTGGGAGGAAAGATATTAGAAGGGAAGGGAAGAAGTCACTAAAGAGAATGAGAGTAGACAGGTTGAATTCAAGGAAGGGAGAATAAGAAAATTGAAAAGAAATGAAAAGACAAAAGAAAAAAATAGAAAATAAAGAAAGAAAAAAAATTTAAATAATAATTATGATTAAAAAATGAAAATTAAAATTTAAAATAATATTAATAATAATAATGATAAAATAAAAAATAAAAAAATAAAAACATTAAAAAAGTTAAAGAACAACAACAACAAAAATGAAAATGAAAGAAATATAAAAAATATAAATTAAAAAAATAATAATAATACATGCAGTCATAGAGTTCAATTAACTTCTCTTTCAGTATGTGGAGCTGTGTGCACTGGGCCAAGCTCCTCCTCTGAATAAGTGGGAATCAATCACTGTGCAGCAGCTTTTCCTCCCAAACTTGGCAGATCTCCAATCCTGAGTGCCTAGGGCCTTCCCTTGTGCTTCCTCAAGCCATGCCCTGATCACCTGTGACGCTCACCACAATAGTGGTTACAAGCCAGAACTCTACTCCTGGCAGCCCTGTTTTCATGAACGCCTGTGCACACTCTCCCTGTTTGCCTCCCTCAGACCCTAAGTTTGTAGAGCTTGGGGCTGAGGACCCCCAGCGAATTTTCTTGCCCTCTGGGAGCCACACCACCGGTACGTGGTGTAAGAGACCTCAATTGTCAGCACTTGTGGGATCAGGAGCCCGGAATTCCACGCCGCTAGTCCCGAGCCAATCCAGATTCCCTAGGTCTGGCTATCGCGCTCACGGGAGAGCTGGAAGAGGCCCTTACGGCAGAGCTGGGAGGGGCCCTTAAGGTTTCCCCGCTGTGTTGAGAGAGATGGCTAGGGGATTACACACCTGTCACGCTGGTTTCAATGAAGTTATCTCCTCTGCCCGTGACATCATTTCTATGCTATGGTGGTATCCCATGCAAATGGTGACCGTTTGTTCCCTTTGCAAGGTAACCAACGCAACGGGTGGGTCCTGAGTGTCTCTCCCAAGCGCCGTTTCAATCCTGTGGCCACTGCCTTTGAAGGCTTGGTTGGCTTTTACCTCTGAAAGTTCAGAAGGGCCGAACAGTTATTTCAGAGGGATCTTAGTGCTGAGTCACGAGAACCAGGCAAACCGGAGGTTGAATGCAGCCGATCCAGGCTCGGTGTGTGTTCTGAGGGGCCCAGAATGTTCGCACCAGATCCACATTAGGTCAACATTGCCTAGTGATTCTGAGCAAACAGCATTTAGACAGTTTACGACTCCCGATGCCCGCGCAGCTGAAGAGGTCAGAGACTTGATTTTTCCATGCCTGCCTTCATGATGGATTTCCTGTATTGCTACTTTTTTATATCTGTGCATGTGAGTGTGTATGTATGAGAGTGTATATATATATATATACACTCTCCAGATTTTTTAAAATATGAAATATATGTGTCTTATTATACACTCCCTAAATTCATTCATATTCATATATGTGTATTTATAATCAACTTTCCACAAGATTATTCTCAGAAATAATCATCCACCTGAAATACATATTTGTTTTCTAGTACTGAAAACTAAATTCAGTGAAAGGTGCAAACAAAACCTAATATTTCTACAGTTACTGAGCTAGTTTAACATCAATGCAAGTATATTCTTAGGGGACATGATGTGTATTTTGATTTTCATTTTTATTCAACACTTATACGTTACGATGTCTTCAGTTTATGCACATCATAGGATATATATTTCATTCAAAAGTTAGAAAATTTATAGGCATTTGTTTCACGATCAATCACTTTCTGATTCAGAACACATGATTCTTCTATGTTTCTTGACTGGTCTTTTCATGAGACTTCTTTCCAAACACATTATTTTCGTTTAACATCATCACTTATAAAGCAAAACTCAAACACCCTTCATGATAAACCATAATCCTAATATTACCATTAGATATATAACTGGTTGAAATGAATGATTATATATCAATATAAGATTTCTTATATATTTTCAGATTTCAATTCAATCCATTATTTAAATTGGAACCAGATACATTATTTATTCATATTATCGTCTATTCATGCATTATCTCTATATTCATAGACACAGGGTACACCTCTTTGTACCCCTAATACTAATGTATATGTCTTCAAAATATTGCTCCCAGACATGGTGAAAGAAATACTCATGTTACCTGATCTACATATACATTTTACCACCGAAATATTCTGAACAAAAAAAAAATGTAAAGGTCACACTTATGATTGTACCAAAGCCTAAAAGGAAAGTGAACATGGATAAGTAATAACATCCGTGTCCAGGTTGCCTAATGCTCTCAAATGTCAATCCCATTGGTGACAACATATTTGTTTTTTCCTATGATTATATATTCAAACTCAACCCTGTTGAAAATGTCTAATCCTATCACTCATTTATACTTTGCCTGATTTCGTTATGTCTCTATTGATACCTGCTTTTCTACATAATTTCCCCAGTTCATCATTGTGAAAGACTCTTCACATGTACTGACATTTACATTCACTCTCTAAACGAAACCCTATTGCTAAAGAAGCTTTTTATTCCAAATCATATTCTCACTCTTCTTCCTAAACCTACCGACTATCTTTCTAATCCTACCGACTATCCCTTTTTAACTGGATGTTCTCTTCTACATTCAATCATCCAAGGTACAAGGTCCTATGCCATTGTATATCGATTTAACTGAGAAAATTGTACAGAACGTAATTCAACACTATGCATCCCAATCAAGGGCCCAATGCCCTTCTGGGCTTCAAATCTTTCTTAGATTTCCGTTTTCATACATATATTTCACTTATATATTCTTATAAATATCGCAGGTACCCAATCCCTTTATTCATCCTGCAGAATGATTCCTAACCCAAATCAAACATATAATGAACCCTAACCATACACTAACTTTACCGAAGAGCAGGGACAGAGTTGGTTTTAAAATACAGGAATGTAGGGTATCTTCACCTGCTGAGAACCTCAAATGTTCATGCAGAAATGATCCCTGGTGAAGATGAAGGCAGCTATGAAATACCTCAGAAAGCAAAAGTCATCTTCCATGGCAGTCATCCTGGTCGGGTTGAAGGGTTGTGTCTGAATCACTCTCTCTTCTTAATGTATACAAGATGGACCAAACCAGTTCTGTGTGGAGAGCTGTTCCGGGGTGCTTATGATTGATATAACATTCTAACTTGTGAAAGTGTTACAGGAAAACAGGGGCAGCCTCCACCTAATGGGACTTTTGGAAGCAACTGTTAGGGCAAAGTGGTTGCCAAGGCAGTGATGTAATTCAGATCCTGAAGGAAGTGACCTCACCTCACTTCCTTGGTGATGAAACTCTCTGAACTTGGGATCCAGGAAGCCAGGAACTCAGACACAGTCCCTGTCCCAGTCCCAGTGGTCTCATATGTTTGGATTTACCAAGGACAGAGTCAGTCTTTCTTTGAACCTACAGATGTGAGGATGGCCAAATGCCAGGAAACCTTTGAACAGGGGCTTTTCCTCAGAAAGCAGGTAGTGTCTCACCACTGGCTCTTGACAACTTCACAGAGTTGGCCAAGCAGACCAGAACTGAGACAGGAGAGGTCATTTTGGGGAAACATAGTATGGCCCACCAGTCAGAGGACACTCCGGAGAGTCACAGACCTACTTGGGGGAAGGAGGTGCCTTTGTGGGTGTGGGTGTGATTTTGTGGTTTTGTCTCAAGTTCTCAGAATAGGTGGGAAAGGCAGTTTGTTTGGTTTGGAGTGGACTACTTTTAGTAAGTCCTTTGACAAGGCGAGTGTCTGTGTATCCCACTGTGTTCATGATTGTAGACATTAGAAGAGAGAAGGCATCAATGGATGTTTCCTGTCTACTAGAAAGCTTGCCAGCATTCATTGTGCCCAATATATGAGTGGAATCAGGCTTGCCTTATGGATGGGCAACACCTACTAGCTTCATAATTTCCTGTTTTCTCCTTCAATTCTGGCAACACTCCAGAATAGTATCATGGTTTTGTGTCCAAGATATGTACCACCTCCAATATCTGTGACATGGCCATGTACTAGATAGTTGAAGGGAATGGCTAGCATCTCAGAAATCTCAGATATCAGTTGACCAGGAAAGTCTCAGTGGAGAAACCCTGCTTTGGTCCTTTTGCTTACCTATTGTTCTGTTGCCCTGAATGTCAGGAAGAACTTTGCCTCAAGCCACCACTTTGTGAAGCCTGAAGAAAACAGTTTTCAAATGCAAATGAATGGGCATCACGTGTGGATCCATGCTTAATTGCTTTGAAAAGGGATATGTCTGAATCAGTCTCTTGGCCCTGTGTGAGGCTGAGGCTTAGATTCTCAGCACCTGATGGATCTAAAGATACATCCCATGCATGCATCGAAAACCAAAATGGCAAAAAGATCAGATATTGTTGATTAACTCTCTTGCCTTCCTCTGGTAGGTTCCTGACATCCATCAAGTGAGAACAGGGATCCTTTGGGTCAAATGAGTTCTTCAAAACCCAGCACAGGCTAGCCCATAGGTGCTTGTTTTTCTCATGACTCCAATTCACTTAAAGAATCTAAACCTCAAAGTCAGTAGGCCTCAAGTTGGAGAAGCTAAGCAGTATTAAAGGAAGGCCTATTTGATCACTCCTGGTTTACAGGAAGGGTGTCCATGCCACCCTGACTTTAGGCAAATGAGGTGCAGGAAGCTTATTTTGGACACTGACGTGGGCTGCTCCCCTCATGGAAACCTCCAGCCACAGGTTATGATGAGTGTATATATGGAAGAAGATTTGGGCCATGTGGGAGTGTTTGGGATTTAATTGTGGACATTTGAATGGTGGTTTGAAGAGATGACTGGGTCCACGTGGGCTTGCACCCTGGTGTGATTCCCCTTAGAGACTGAGTTGTGGTACTGATCTCAGAGAAGTATTGCCATGAATTGTGTTGGGATTTTAGATGGCCATGCATGAGAGTTGCCCTTGGAAAGACATGTAGGCCCAAGTTGACTTTCCACAGATCACAGGGAATCTCAGCCAGGATATCACATGATTTTATTCTTAAAGACTTGGCAGCCATTTTTGAGAGTCAAAACACACATGGACCTCACATTGTAGACCTCAATGGGCCTGGCTTAATCTGACATTTTGGCCACTCTTTGGGAAGCCTTGCCTGTGAGAATTCTCCAGAGTTTTCATTGAAATGAACTTACTCACCATTTAATGGTTCCTGAATAAATTGAAACCCACAGTGCCTCCAACTTCTTCCTTGAAAATTGGCTAGATAAATACCATAAAATTTTTGAAATTCCCATGACTGGGTGGCACTGGAGAACATTTGGATGTCCTGTTGCTGATCATGAGTATGTAAGACAGTGCCTTGATTGACTTGGTTTTATGAAAATGGTGTACAACAGAGATGCCAGTAAGTTGGATCCTGTTGAGTAGTTGTCCTAGAGCAGTGGTTGGCAGGTGTGTGATAAAACATCTGTGTTGGGCCATGTGGATCTGCCATTGTCTTGCAAATGGATTGTGACTGACATTTTGAAGCCAGTAGACTCTTATATGTAAAAGCATATTGTTATATGGAGAGGTTTCAGGGCAATGTTCAGAATCAGGTTGCTATGGTCAATGGGGCAAGCAATGTGGGATAGAAGCCTGGTTGGTGCATTCTCCTGCAGAACCCGACCCACCACAATTGACAGAACTCACTTCAGCACTGTGTCCCTGTTGAACTCCTTGTATTTCATGAAGCAAATTCCAAACTCCCAGTGCAGCAGCAAGAAACACCACGAATAGTGGAGGATGACCAAATGGATTTACAGTCCACACGGGGAGACACTTAGACCCCAGTGGCCACAAGTTACATACAAATAGAAAATTCAGCACTGATGCCTCATGTTCATTGGAAAATAAGAAACAATGTCATTCATGTCACATAGATGAAGACCCAGCTTTGATGGTCTCACTTCAAATGAAGCTAATGCTCCTGACAACAGCATATATTTCATTGCCCAACCTTAGAGGCAGTTTCTCCAGATGTCAGGCTGGCAGAACTTCATGTTTGTGGAGTGTTTACCCTGTCCCTTACTTTTGGAAACTCCTCTACCACCTCCAAATTGTGAACTCCTGAGCATTTTCCATTCCACATATGTATTCACAGATTTTCTAACTCCTCTCCTCTAATTGTGTCTTATGTGGGGCGAAGGTAATGTCAAGGCATTGTTATGAATGAGAGTGGGAAGTTTTTTGTGTAGCACATATTTGCATATACATTGGATACATTTTCAAATTTTCCTATCGAAATACTGAATCCCTGACACTAACACATACCCTAATAGACTTTGACTTCTAATCCTAATATTATGGAGAAAAATAACCCAAACAGAATAGAAATACAAGAGGTTCACAGGAGGCATGGTGTATAGTTGGACTTGCCTTTCGTATGATAAATGGTAGGTGTTATAAATCTAGCGAATTTTAATTGAAATAGTCCTCCATGTGTTTTAAAAGTTAACAAATATGTGAATAACTGTCTCCCTTTCTCTGTAGCCTATTCATCACATGTATTTTTATATGCACATATCGAATTCTACCTGGTATAACTCGTACATTTTGTGAGGTGGCTGGCTTGGCAGATACAAATTGTGAGAAGAGATCACTCCTACTAAATGCTGTTGGAACCGAAAATTCAAGATACGGGTGAGCTTCTTAGTTGAACGACATAAATCCATGTTCATTAAAATGAATATTTTTGGATCTGTGGATGATATATATTTCATGGTGAATTTCGATTGGCATACATAATGCTACTTTTTTAATGTCTCTGTGTGTATGTATATATATACATATATATATATATATTTTTTTTTTCACTCTGCAGATTTTTCAAAATATGAAGTATATTTTTCTTATTATACACTCCCTAAATTCATTCATATTCATGTATGTGGATTTATAATCAACTTTTCAAAAGATTTTTCTCAGAAATATTTATCCACCTGAAATACTTATTTGTTTCCTAGTACTGAAAACTAACTTCAGGGGATCATATGATGGCTGCGAAGGGAGTGCATCACCCCCATATACCGCATCACTGTGCGGGAGAATGACGAGTTAGAATGGCTAAAACCTATCTTGTTAGGAATTTCCAGCAAAATTGTGGTTCTCCAAAACCTAGTGTACTAATTTCCATCTCACGAGGATCAGCTACGGGAACTCAAACGCGAGTGATTTGTCCTCACAGAAGGTCATATGGCTTATTCAGGAAATCGCTCTGTGGCTAGAGTCTGTGGTGCGTGCTGGGAAACGACGAGATAGCAACGCAAATATACAGTGGTGCAGATACTGTGGGCTCCTGCCAGGTATGCAATCACTGTGCTCAGTGCTGAATTCTGGGTTTGAGACGGGGAAGCATGCAGTCCAACTCGTTTCTCCGCACCAGTCAGACCACAGAGGAACCCAGCGGCCACCATCTTTCAGAGGTGACGTCACCATCCCTGTTTTCGACTGATCGCAGCTTATTCAGCTATAGAACCGGTAATTTCAGGATGCCATTCACCTTTGTCTTGCAGACAAATTACTCAGGCTCAGTGCTAGAGAACCCGCAGAAACTGCGTCTTGGAGCCTGCTTCTATTAGAACATACACCGAGCCCAGAGCGGCCGAATTCCGCCTCCCGGAACTGATCTGGCCCTGGGCTAAAGAACCTGCGGAAACTGCTTCTCGGTCCGGGTCTTGCTGAATACTGTGGAGGTAAATATCAACCGAGCCTTCATAGGGAGTGCAACAGGATTGAGACGGGGCTTGTGAGTGCCGGTCAGAACTCACCCATTGCTTTAGTCACCCAGCAAAGGGAACAAAATGCTGCCTTTTGCATGGGATACCAACATGGCAGAGATCTGATGTCATCAGAAAGCAGCAGAGGAGATAACTTCATTGATACCATCAGTGACAGAAACGGTTGGTCTCCTGGTAAAGAAAGTGAGTCACAAACACCCGGGTCTCTCTCACTTTGTCATCAAGCCAGAGGGGCAGAGCAGAGCCGCCGCCCACGCCCGGAACAGGCCCAGCGACACACCTGCATGGTAGTCACGTCACCCCAATTGGAATAGAGGCAGAGCAGAGCCGCCGCCCTTGCCCAGAACAGGCCCAGTGACCCGCAGGCATGGTAGTCAAATCACCCGAATTGGAATAGTTGCAGAGCAGAGCCTTCTCCCTCACCTAGTACAATCCCAGTGGCCCACCGGCATGGTAGTCAGGTCACCCCAATATTAGTAGGGGCAGAGCAGAGCCTTCGCCCGCACCCAGAACAGGCCCAACAACCTGCCGGCATGGTAGTCACGACCCCCCAAATGGAGTAGTGGCAGAGCAGAGCCATCACCCGCACCCGCAAGGTAGGCACACCTGCACCTGACTGGCAGAAGAGGCCCATCGCCCTGCCGGAGCGGCAGACACTTCACCCCATTTGGAATAGGAGCAGAGCAGATCCGTTGCCCGTGCCCGCAAGGTAGGCAGACCTGCGACAAACTGGCGGAACAGGCCCAGCAACACACCTGCATGGTAGTCACGTCACCCCAATTGGAGTAGGGGCAGAGCAGAGCCGCCGCCAGCACCTACAAGGTAGGCAGACCTGCGACTGATCGGCAGAACACCCCAGGGGTCCACGGGCCTGGTAGACACGTGACACCAATTGGAGGAGGGGCAGAGCAGAGCCGCCTCCCGCGCCTGCATGGTAGGCAGACCTGCAACCGATCAGGAAAACAAGCCCAGCGGCCCGTCAGCAAGGTAGTTAGATCACCCTAATTGGAGGAGCAGCACAGCCCCCCTGCGCCCATGCAAGGGAGACTTTGCAACTATACAAGAGCAATATAAATATATAGGAGGAAAATTTCAAAATCACAACAGTTTCACCAAGCAGAAAGAAAAGCGAGCAGTATGATAAGACAAGGAAAAAAGGACCACAAGCAATGCAGGTCAGCACAACTTTAGAAGAGGTAATAGCTGCAGTAAATGGAATGTCAGATAAAGAACTCAGGATATACATGCTTCAGATGATCTGGAGTCTCAAGGAAGACATTAGACAGCAAAATCAGACAATGAAAAATCACTTCGACAATGAATTACATAAACAAATCCAAGAAGCAAAAGATCAGCTATACAGGGAGATAGAGGTTGTAAAAAATAACAAACAGAAATCCTAGAAATGCAGAAAGCAATAAACCAACTTAAAAACTCAATTGAGAATACTACCAGCAGAGTAGAACACTTAGAAGATAGAACATCAGACAATGAAGACAAAGTATTCCAACTTGAAAAGAACATAGACAGCTCAGCAAGACTGTTAAGAAACCATCAACAGAATATCCAAGAAATACGGGATAACATAAAGAGACCAAACTTAAGAGTCATTGGAATACAGGAAGGTATAGAGGTCCAAACCAAAGCAATGAGCAATGTATTCAATGAAATAATACGAGAAAACTTCCCAGACTTGAAGAATCAGACTGACTCCCAAGTCCTAGAAGCCTACAGGACGCCGAATGTGCAAAATCATAAGAGATCCACACCTAGACACATTATAATGAAGATGCCCAACGTACACAATAAGGAGAGAATTTTAAATGCTACAAGAGAAAAAAAAAGCAGATTACATTTAGGGGTAAACCAATCAGGATAACAGCTGATCTTTCAACACAGACTCTGAAAGCTAAAAGATCCTGGATTAACATTTTTCAAACACTGAAAGAAAATTGATTCCAACCAAGAATTGTGTATCCAGTGAAATTAAGCATCAGGATGGAAGATAAAATCATAACCTTCTATGTTAAAAAAAAAGTTAAAATAAATTGTAGCTAGAAAACCATCTCTTCAAAACATCATCGGCAAAATATTACAGGAAGAGGAAATGGAAAATAACAATAAAAACCAACAGTGGGAGGTAGTACAGTAAAAGGCGGAAATAATCAATGTAGAAAACAATCCATGTTTAATAACATAAATAAACAAATAGGGCTGGAAGAACAACCATTATCTCAATAATAACCGTAAATGTTAATGGCTTAAACTCACCAATTAAGAGACACAGGCTAGTAGAATGGATCACAACACAAGACCCAATAATATGCTGCCTACAGGAGATGCATTTGATAGGAAAAGACATACATAGACTGAAGGTGAAAGGTTGGGAAAAATCATATCACTTATATGGACTTCGGAAACAAGCAGGAGTGTCCATACTCATATCAAATAAAATAGATTTCAAGCCAAAGTTAATCAAAAGGGATAAAGAGGGACACTACATACTGCTCAAGAGAACCATACACCAACAAGACATAACCATTATAAATATATATATGCCCCAAACAATGGTGCAGCTATGTCCATCAAACAAACTTTTCTCAAGATCAAGAGTCTAATAGACCACCATACAATAATCATGGGAGACTTCAACACACCTCTCTCACCACTGGACAGGTCTTCCAAACAAAAGTTGAAATAGAAAACTATAGAACTCAATAACACAATTAATAACCTAGACTTAATTGACATATATCGAATATACTCCTCAACATCAAGCAGTTACATTTTTCCTCAGCAGCACATGGATCCTTCTCAAAAATAGATCATATATTATGTCACAGGGCAATTCTTAGACAATATAAAGAAGTAGAGATAATACCATGCAACTTATCTGATCATAATCTAATATAAACTAAAAATCAATGATAAACGAAGGAAGGAAAAATCATGCATCACTTGGAGAATGAACAATAGGTTACTGAATGATCAATGGGTTATAGAAGACATCAAGGAGGAAATTAAAAAATTCTTAGAGATAAATGAAAACACAGGCACAACATATCAGAATCTATGGGACACACTGAAATCCGTTCTAAGAGGAAAATTCATTGCTTGGATTTCATTCCTTAAAAAAAGAAAAAAAAACAAAACAAATAAATGATGTCATACTTCATCTCAGAATCCTAGAAAAAGAAGAGGAAAACAACAGCAAAATAAGTAGAAGGTAAGATTTAATTAAAATCAAAGCTGAAATTAATGAAATCGAAACAAAAGAAACAATTGAAAAAATTGAGAAAACTAAAAGTTGGTTCTTTGAAAAAATAAATAAAATCGACAGACCCTTAGCCATGCTAATGAAGAGAAGAAGAGAGAAAACTCAAATTACTAGCATACGGGATGAAAAGGGCAACATCACATGTTAAGGTATATAAACAAGTCAGGATGGCACCTGGTATTTTGCCAGAGAAATGTTAGGGTCTGTAAACAAGTCTGGATGGCGCCTGGAAAAATGCCATAGAGAGTGGTTTGTGAAGTAACAAAAGCAAGCCATTAAGTGTGGAGATTCCTTATTGGTTCACTGCTGGATCTATTTTATGCTAGATAAGCTATATAAAATGTATAAATATCGCTCAGATGCTACAATAAACGGCTTCCATTCCTGCTGTATCAATCTACACAAGTTATTTGTCACCCCCTGGCAATCACAGCAGATATTTCTGAAATACAGAAGATAATCAGAAATTAATTTGATTCGTTATACTCCAATATAATAGAAGATAGTGAAAGCATCGAAAAATTTCTTAAGTCATATGATCTGTCCAGATTGAGTCAGGAGGATATAGACAACCTAAACAGACCAGTATCAATTGAGGAAATAGAAGAAACCATCCAAAGATTACCAACTAAGGAAAGACCAGGACAGTATGGGTATACAGCAGAGTTTTACAAACCCTTTAAATATGAACTAATACCAATACTTTTCAAGCTATTTCAGGAAATTGAAAAAGAGGGAGATCTTCCAAATTCATTCTACCAGGCCAATATCACCCTGATTTCTACACCAGACATAAACACTTCAAACAAAGAAAACTACAGACCAATATCCCTAAGGAATCTAAATGCAAAAATCCCTAATTAAATTCTGGTGAATCAGATACAAAAACATATTAAAAAAATTGTGCACCATGATCAAGTAGGATTCATCCATGGAATGCAAGGCTTGTTCAATATACAAAAATCAATAAATGTTATTCACCACATCAATAGACTTAAAAATAAGAACCATATGATCATCTCGATAGATGCACAAAAAGCATTCGACAAAGTACAGCATCCCTTTATCTTCAAAACTCTAGAAAAACTAGGAATAACAGGATCATACCTCAATATTGTAAAAGCAATCTATGCTAATCCTCAAGCTAGCATCATTCTGAATCTAGAAAAATTGAAGGCATTCCCTCTAAAATCTGGAACAAGAATGGGATGCCCTCTCTCACTACTTCTGTTCAATACAGTTCTCGAAACACTGGCCAGAGCAATTAGACAGACGGAAGAAATTAAAGGCATCAAAATAGGAAAAGAACAACTTAAATTATTACTATTGCAGATGACATGATTCTATACCTAGCAGACCCAAAATGGTCTACAAAGAAACTAATAGAGCTAATAAATGAATGCAGCAAAGTGGCAGGATATAAAATCAACACGCATAAATCAAAGGCATTCCTCTATATCAGGGACAAATCCTCTGAAATGGAAATGAGAACAACCACTCCATTCACAATATCCTAAAAAAAAAAAAGATGAGAATCAATCTAACAAAAGAGGGGAAAGTCTCATACAATGAAAACTACACAACCCTAAAGAGAGAAATATAAGAAGATCTTAGAAGATGTAAAAATATACCCTGTTCATGGAAAGGCAGAACTAACATCATCAAAATGGTGATATTACCAAAATTTCTCTATAGGTTTAATGCAATGCCAATCAAATCCCAAAGGCATTTCTTGTAGAAATAAAGAAAGCAATCATGAAATACATATGGAAAAATAAAAGTTCCAGAATAGCAAAAACAATGCTAGGCAGGAAGTGTGAATCAGGCGGTAGAGCGATACCAGACTTCACACTATACTACAGAGCAATAGTAACAACAATAGCATGGTACTGGTACCAAAACAGGCTTGTGGACCAATGGTACTGAATAGAGGACACAGAAACCAATCCACAAAACTACAACTATCTTATATTTGATAAAGGGGCTAAAAGCATGCAATGGAGGAAGGATAGCATCTTCAACAAATGGTGTTGGGAAAACTGGAAATCCATATGTAACAAATTGAAACTGAATCCCTTTCTCTTGCCATGCACAAAAGTTAACTCAAAATGGATCAAGGAGCTTGATATCAAATCAGAGACACAGTGTCTGATAGAAGAAAAATTTGCTTACGATGTACATACTGTGGGGTCGGGCTCCAAATTCCACAATAGGACACCCATAGCACAAGAGTTAATAACTAGAATCAACAAATGGGACTTACTCAAACTAAAAAGTTTTTTCTCAGCAAAAGAAACAATAAGAGAGGTAAATAGGGAGCCTACATCCTGGGAAGAAATCTTTACTCCTCACACTTCAGATAGAGCCCTAATATCCAGAGTATACAAAAAACTCAAAAAATTAGACAATAAGATAACAAAGAACCCAATCAACAAATGGGCTGAGGACCTCAACAGACACTTATCAGATGAGGACTTACAATCAATCAACAAGTACATGAAAAAATGCTCACCATCTCCAGCAGTCAGAGAAATGCAAATCGAAACCACCCTAAGATACCATCTCACTCCAGTAAGATTGGCAGCCATTATGAAGTCAAACAACAAGTTCTGGCAATGATGTGGGGAAACAGGTACACTTCTACATTGCTGGTGGGAGTGCAAATTGGTGCAGCCAATTTGGAAAGCAGTATGAAAATTTCTTGGAAAGCTGGGAATGGAACCACCATTTGACCCAGCTATTCCCCTACTCAGTCTATTCACTAAAGACCTAAAAACAGCATGCTACAGGGACACTGCTACATCGATGTTCATAGCAGAACAATTCACAACAGCAAGACTGTGAAACCAACTTAGATAACCTTCAATGAAAGAATGGATAAAATACTGTGGCATTTATACACAATGGAGTATTACTCTGCATTGAAAAATTAAAAAAAATCATAGAATTTGGAGGGAAATGGATGGCATTACAGCAGATTATGCTAAGTGAAGCTAACCAATCCTTAAAAAACAAATGCCAAATGTCATCTTTGATATAAGGAGAGTAACTAAGAACAGAGGAGAGACGAAGAGCATGACAAGATGATTAACATTAAAGCGGGATGAGAGGTGGTAAGGAAAGGGAGAGAGAAGGAAAATTGCATGGAATTGGAAGGAGACCCTCAGGGTTATACAAAATTACATACAAGAGAAAGTGAGGGGAAAGAGAAAAATAATACAAGGGGGACAAATTTATTACAGTAGAGGGGGTAGAGAGAGAAGAGGGGAGGGGCGGGGAGGGGAGGGGGGATAGTAGAGGATAGGAAAGGCAGCAGAATTCAATAGACACTAGTATGGCAATATGTGAATCAATAGATGTGTAACTGATGTGATTCTGTAATCTGTACACGGGGTAAAAATGGGAGTTTATAGCGCACTTGAATCAAAGTGTGAAATATGTTATAACAACAACTATGTAATGTTTTGAACAACCATAAATAAAAATGAAATAAAACTAACTACGGTGAATAATGCATGCAATCCTAATATTTCTACAGTAACTGACCCAGTTTAACATCAATGCAAGTAGATTCCTATGGGACATGATGTGTACTTTGACCTTCATTTTTATTCAACACTGGTACATTACTATTTCATCAGTTTATGCACATCACAGGATATATATTTCATCCACAATTTAGGAAAGTTATAGGCATTTGTTTCACTTTCAATCAATTCCAGCTTCAGAACACATGGATTCCTCCATATTTCTTGACTGGTCTTTTCATGAGACTTCTTTCCAAACACATTATTTTCGATTTCCATAAACACTTTTGAAACAAAACTCACACACACTTCATGATAAACAATAACCCTAAGATTACCATTATATATGTAACTGGTTGGAGTGAATGATTGTATGTCAATATATGATTTCCTATATATTTTAAGATATCAATTCAATCCATTATTTAAAGAGAAAAAAGTTATATTATTTATTCACACTATGGTCTATTCATGCATTATCTCTATATTCATTGACACAGGGTACACCACTTGGTACCCACAATACTAATTTATGTGTCCTCAAATATTGCTCCCAGAAATGGTGGAAGAAATACACACATCATATGATCTACATATATATTTGATCACAATAATTTTCTGGGCACAAAATGCAAAGGTCACACTTATGATTGTACCAAATCCTAAATTGAAAGTGAACATGGCTTACTAAAAACATCCATGTCCAGGTTGCCTAATGCTTTCAAATGTCATTCCTATTGGTGACTACATATTTGTTTCTTCCTAAGATTATGTATTAAATCTCAACCCTGTTGAAAATGTCTAATCCTATCACTCACTATATAATTGCCTCATTTCGTAATGTCTCTATTGATATTTTCCTTCCTACATATTTTCCCCAGTTAATCATTGTGACTGACTCTTCACATGTGCTGACATTTATATTCACTCTATAACCGAAACCCTAATGCTACAGAACTTTTTGTCCAATTTTTATACTCACTCATTTTTTATAAACCTACCGACTATCTTCCTAATCCCACCGACTATCTCAATTTGAGTGGATGTTCTCTTCTAAAATCAAACATCCAAGGTATAAGGTCCTATGCCATTGATTATCAATTTATCTGAGACATCTGTGTAGAACGTAATTAAAAGCTAAGTATCCCAATCAAGGGCCTAATGCCCTTCTGGGCTTCAAATCTTACCAACATTTCTGTTTTCATACTTATATTTCACCTCTATAATCTTATAAATATCACAGGTTCCCAATACTATTAATCATCCTGCAGAAGGATTCGTAATCCAAATCAAACATGTTAATAACCCTAACCATACACTCTTCCCTCAACCTAACTTTACAGAAGAGCAGGGACAGAGTTCGTCTTACAATACAGGAATGTAGGGGATCTTCCTCCTGCTGAGAACCTCAAAGGTCCATGCAGGTTTGATCCCTGGAGAAGATTAGGCAGCTATGAAGGACCTGAGAGAGAAAAAGTTATCTTCCATCTCAAACAACCTTTCCAAGATGAAGGGTTTTGTCTGAATAAGCCTCTCTCTTCTTAATGTAGAGAAGATGGACCATACCAGGCATGTGTGGAGAGCTGTTCCTGGGTGCCTATGGTTGATATACCATTCTAACTTTTGAAAGTGTCACAGGAAGTAAGGGCTGCCTCCATCTCATAGTACTATTGGAAGCAACTGTTAGGACAAAGTGGTTGCCAAGGCAGTGACCTCATTAAATTCCTGAAGAGATTAATCTCACCTCACTTCCTTGGTGATGAAACTCTCTGAACTTGGGATCCGGGAAGCCAGGCACGCAGAGGCAGTCCCATTCCCAGTCCCAGTGGTCTCACTTGTTTGGATTTAACAAGGACAGAGTCAG
Organism: Callospermophilus lateralis; assembly: GCF_048772815.1. NCBI lineage: Eukaryota > Metazoa > Chordata > Mammalia > Rodentia > Sciuridae > Callospermophilus > Callospermophilus lateralis. Next base: position 26,595 of record NW_027514080.1, read on the forward strand.
TCTTTCTGAGTACCTACTGATGTGAGGATGGACAAATGTCAGGAAAGCTCTGAAGAGAGGCCTTTCCTGAGAAAGCAGGTAGTGGCTCACAGCCCAACTTCACAGATTGGGCCAATGAGACCATATCTGACACAGGACAGGCGATTTCATCAGAACATAGTATGGCCCACCAGTCAGAGGACACTCCTGATAGTCACAGACCTACTTGGGGGAAGGAGCTGCCTTTGTGTGTGTGGGTGTAGGTTTGAGGTTTTGTCTCATGTTCTGAGAATAGGTAGGAAAGGCAGTTTATTTGTTTTGGAGTGAACTGTTTCTGGTAAGTCGTTTGACAAGGCCAGTGTCTCTATGTCTGTGTATCCCACTGTGTCCGGGGTTTTAGACATTAGAAAAGAGAATGAATCATTGTATGTGTCCTGACTAGTAGAAAGCTTCCCAAGATTCATCTTGCCCAATTTATGAATGGACTGTGGCTTGACTTATGCGTGGGCAACTCCTACAATCTTGCTAAGTTCCTGTTTTCTTCCTGAATCCTGGCCAATTTCCCAGAATAGGCTAATTTTTTTTGTGTCCAAGATATGTACCACCTCCAAGCTCTGAGACTTGGCCATGTACTGGATAGCTGAAGGGAATGGGAGAATCTCAGAAAACTCAGATATGAGTGTGACCAGAAAATTCTAATGGAGAAACCCTGCTTTGGGCCTTTTGCTTACCAATTGTTCTGTTGCCCTGAATGTCCGGAACATCTTTGCCTCAGGCCACACCTTTGTAGAGCCAAAAGAAATAGTTTTCAAACAGAAATGAAAGGGCATCACCTCTGGCTCTTTGCTTAATTGCTTTGGAAAAGGATGTGTCTGAATCAGCTTTTTGGCCCTGTGTGAGGCTGCGGCTTAGATTTTTATCACCTGATGGATCTAAAGAAAGATCCCATGTGTGCATCCAAAACCAAAATGGACAAAAGAGCATTCATTTTGGATGAAGTCTCTCACATTCCTCTGTAAGGTTCCTGACCTTCATCAAGTGAGAATAGTGATCATTTGGTTCAAATGTGTTCCTCAAAACCCTGCAGAGGATAGCCCATAAGTGCTTGATTTTTCTCATGACTCCAAATCACATAAAGACTCTAAGCCCCACAGTCAGTAGGCTTCAAATTGGAGAAGCAGTGCCATCTTAATGGCCGGCCAATTTGATCACTCCTGGTTCACTGGAAGGATGTCCAGGCCACCCTGATTTTAGGCAAATGAGGGGCAAGGGTGGTTATTTTGGACACTGTCTTGGGCCGCACCCCTCATGGAAACCTCCAGCCAGAGGTTATGATGAGTGTGTATTTAGAAAAGATGAGTGACATGTGGGAGTGTTTTGGATTTAATTGTGGATATTTGTGTGGCAGTTGGAAGACATAACTGGGTCTACCTGGGCTTGAACTTTGGTGTGATTCCCCTTAGAGACTGAGTTCAGAATCTGACCTCAGAAAAGTATTGCCATGTATTGTGTTGGGATTAAAGAGGCCATGTATGAGAGTCACCCTTGGAAACTGAGAACTAGCGCCAGAGTGGCTTTGCACAGAGAACTGGGAATCTCAGCCAAGGTATCACATGATTTCATTCGAAAGACTTGGCAGCCATATTTGAGAGTCAAAACACACATGGACCTCACATTGTAGACCTCAATGGGCCTGGCTAAATGTGACCTTTTGTCCACTCTTTGAGAAGCCTTGCCTGTGAGGGTTCTCCAGAGCTTTCATTGAAATAATCTTCCTCTCCATTTAATGGTTCCTGAATAAATTGAAACCCACAGTGCCTCCAACTTCATCCTTGAAAAATTTCTAGATAAATACCGTGAATTTTTTGAAATTCCCACGACTAGGTTGCACTAGAGAACCTTTGGATGTCCTGCTGCTGAACATGGATGTACCTGACAGTGCCTTGCTTGACTGGGTTTTATGAAAATGGTGTAGAACAGAGGTCCCAGTAAGTTGCAGCCTCCTGAGAAGTGGGCCTAGAGTTGTGGTGGGCAGGAGTGTGATAAAACTTCTGTGTTGGAGCAATTTGGATCTTCCATTGGCTTACAAATGGCTTGTGGCTTACATGGTGCAGCCAGCAGACCCTTATAAGTAAAGGCATCTTGTTATATGGAGAGGATTCAGGGCAATGTTCAGAATCAGGTTGCTATGGACAAGGATGCAATGGGGCAAGCTTTGAGGGATAGAAGATTGGTTGGTGCATTTTTCTGCTGTCCCTGACCCACCACACGTGATAGAACTCCCTCCTGCACTGTGTCCCAGTTGAACTCCTTCTATTTTATGAAGCAAATACCAAACTACCAGTGCAGCAGGAAAAACCCCACAAAAAGTGTAGGAGGGCCAAATGGCTTCACAGTTCAACGGGGAGACACTTAGACCCCAGAGGCCACAGTTTACTTAAAAAGAAAAATATCAGCACTGCTGCCTCATGTTCATTGAAATATCAGAAACAATGTCTTCCAGGTCTCATAGATGCAGACCCAGCTTTGATGGTCTCACTACAAAGAAAGCCAAATCTCCTGAAAACAACATATATTTCAAGTGCCCTATCTCAGAGGCAGTTTCTCAAAAAGCTTTTAGGCCAGCAGAGCTCCATGTTTGTGGAGTGTTTACCCTATCCCTTGCTTTTGGAAACTCCTCTACAACCTCCAAGGTTGTGAACTCCTGAGCATTTTCCATTCCAGATATGTGTTCACTGATTTTCTAACTCTTCTCCTATAATTTTGTCTTACTTGGGGTGAAGGTAATGTCAAGGCATTGTTCTGGATGAGAGTGGGAGGATATTTGTGCAGCATATATATGCATACAAATTGGATTCATTTTCCAATTTTCATTTTGAAATATTGAATCCCTGACACTAACCCATACCTACTAGACTCAGACAACTCATCCTAATATGATAGAGAAAAATAAGCCAAACCTATAGAAATACAAGCAGTTCATTGGAGGCATGTTGTATAGTTGGACTTGAGTTTTGCATTATATAAGGTAAAAGTTATAAATCTAGTCAATTTTTAATCGAAGAAGTTCTCCCTGAGTTTTTAAACTTAAAAAATACGAGAATTCTTGTTTCCCTTTCTCTTTAGCCTATTCACACTTGTATATTTATATGCACATATAGAATCCTACCAGGTATCACACGTACATTTTTGAGGTGGCTGATTGGCATATACAAACTGTGAGAAGAGTTCACTCCTCCTAAACGCTGTTGGAACTGAAAATTCAACCTATAGGGGAGCTTCCTAGTAGAAGAACATTATGCATAAATTCATGTTCAGTAAAATAAATATTTTTGCATCTGTGGATGATATATATTTACTGATGAATTTCGATTCGCATATATATTGCTACTATTAAATGTATGTGAGTGTTTTTTTTTTTGTGTGTGTATAATATATCTGTACACTCTGCAGATGTTTCAAAATATAAAATATATGTGTCTAATGTAAACCCTCTAAATTCATTCATGTTCATGTATGTGGATTTATAATCAACTTTTCACAAGATTATAATCAGAAATATTCATCCACCTGAAATACATAATTGTTTCCTAGTACTGAAAACTAACTTCAGTGAATGGGGCATACAAATCCTCATTATTCTACAGAAACGCACCCAGTCTAACATCAATGCAAGTAGACTCCTATGGGACATGATATGTAATTTGACGTTCATATGTATTCAACAATGGTACATTATTATTTCTTCAGTTTTTGCACATTTTAAGTTATACACTTCATCCACAAGTTCACAAATTTATAGGCATTTGTTTCAACTTTAATCACTTCTTGCTTCAGAACACAAGTATTGTCAGGGTTTCTTGACAGGTCTTTTCATGAGACTTCTTTCCAAACACATTATTTTAGATTTCCATAATCACTTTTGAAGCAAAACTCACACACTCTTCATGATAAACCAAAACACTAATATTTCCATGAGATATATAACTGGTTGGAATGAATGATTGTGTATCAATATATGATTTCCTTTAATTTTTCAGATATCAATTCAATTCATTATTTAAAGTTCAAAAAAGTTGTATTATTTAGTCACAGTATGTTCTATTCATGCTTTATCTCTACGTTCATAGACACAGGGTACACCTCTTTGTACCCCCAATTCTAATTTTAAATATTCAATATATTGCTCCCAGAAATGGTGAAAGAAATACTCATGTCACCTCATTATCACAGTAATATTCTGGACAAAAAATGGAAAGGTCACTCTTATGATTGTACCAAAGCCTAAATGGAAAGTGAACATAGATTACTAAAAACATCCATGTCCAGGTTGCCTAATGCTATCAATTGTCAATCCTGTTGGTGACTACATATTTGTTTCCATCTAATTTATATATTCAAACTCAACCCTGTTGAAAATGACTAATTCTATCACTCACTTTATACTTTGCCTGATTTTGTAATGATTCTATTGATATCTGCTTTTCTACATATTTTCCCCAGTTCACCATAGTGACTGACTCTTCATATGTACTGACATCTACATTCACTCCATAACGGAAACCCTACTGGTAAAGAACGTTTGGTCCAAATCCTATACTCACTCTTCTTCCTAAAGCTATCGACTATCTTCCTAATCCTAACGATTATCACTTTTTGCATGGATGTTCTCTTCTAAATTCAATCATCATAGGTACAAGGTCCTACTCCCTTGTATATCGAATTATCTGAGACATCTTTGCAGAACATAATTCAAAGCTAAGTATCCCAATCAAGGGGAAAACCCTTCTGGGCTTCAAATCATACCTAGATTTTTGTTTTCATACTATTATTTCACATCTATATTCTTGTAAATATCACAGGTTCCCAATACCATTATTCATCACACAGAATGATTCATAACCCAAATCAAACCTGTTATTAACCCTAAGCGCACACTGTTCCCTCAATCTCATTTTACAGAAAAGCAGGGACAGAGTGGTTCTTACAATACAGGAAATTATGGGATCTTCCACCTGCTGAGAACCTCAAAGGTCCATGCAGAAATGATACCTGGAGAAGTTGTAGGCAGGTATGAAGGACCTGAGTGAGCAAAAGTCATCTTCCATGGCAAATAACCTGGTCAGGATGAAGGGATGTGTCTGAATCAGCCTCTCTCTTTTTATTGTAGAGAAGATGGACCAAACCAGGCCTGTGTGGAGAGCTGTTCCTGGGTGCCTATGGTTGATATACCATTCTACCTTGTGAAAGTGTCACAGGAAATAGGGGAAGCCTCCATCTCATGGGACCCTTGGAAGCAACAGTTAGGACAAAGTGGTTGCCAAGGCAGTGACCTCATTCAGTTCCAAAGAATGTGACATACCTCATTTCCTTGGTGATGGAACTCTCTGAAATTTGTATCCAAGAAGCCAGGCACCCAGAGGCAGTCCCAGTCCCAGTCCCAGTGGGCTCACTTGTTTGGATTTACCAAGGACAGAGTCAGTTTTCTTGGTACCTACTGATGTGAGGATGGCCTAATGCCAGGAGAACTCTAAAGAGGGACCTTTCCTGAGAAAGCAGGTAGTGGCTAACCACTTTTTCCTGACAACTACACAGAGTTGAACAAGGAAACAAGATCTGAGAGAAGACAGGCCATTTCGGGGGAACATAGTATGGCCCGCAGTCAGAGGAAACTCCGGATAGTCACAGACCTACTTGGGGTAAGGAGGTGCCTTTGTGGGAGTGGGTGTGGGTTTGTTGTTTTGTCTCATGTTCTGAGAATAGGTAGGAAAGGCGGTTTGTTTGGTTTGTAGTGGACAGTTTCTAGTAAGTTGTTTGACAAGGCGAGTGTTTCTGTTTCGGTGTATCCCAATGTGTCCATTGTTGTAGACATTAAAAAGAGAATGCATTAATTGATGTGTCCTGTCTAGTATAAATCTTCCCATAATTCATCCTGCCCAATATATGAATGGACTGCAGCTTGTCTTATCGATGTGCAACACCTACTATCTTTCTAAGATGCTGTTTTCTTCCTGAATTCTGGCCACTCTCCAGAATAGGCTCATGGTTTTGTGTCCAAAATATGTACCACCTCCAAGCTCTGTGACATGTCCATGTAATGGATAGCTGAAGAGAATGGCGAGCATTTCAGAAAACTCAGATATCAGTGTGACCAGGAAAGTCTCAGTGCAGAAACCCTGCTTTGGGCAATTTGCTTACTAATTGTTGTGTTGCACTGAATGTCAGGAAGGTCTTTGCCTCAGGCCACCCCTTTGTGAAGCCTGAAGAAAACAGTTTTCAAATACAAATGAATGGGCATCACCTGTGGCTTCTGGCTTCATTGCTTTGAGAATGGATGTGTCTGAATCAGCCTCTTGGCCATGTGTTTGGCTGTGACTTAGATTCTCAGCACCTGATGAATCTAAAGAATGATCCCATGCGTGCATCCAAAACCATAAGGGCAAAATTCATTCATTGTGGATGAAGTCTCTTGCCTTCCTCTGTTAGGTTCCTGAACTCCATCTAGTGAGAATAGGGATTCTTTCAGTCAAATGAGTTCTTCAAATCTCTGCAGAGGTGCTTGGGTTTTCGAATAACTTTAAATCACATAAAGAATCTATTCCTGAAATCAGTAGGCCTCAAATTGGAGAAACACAGAAGTATTAACGGCAGGCTTATTTGATCATTGCTGGTTCACAGAAACGGTGTCCAGGCCACCCTGACTTTAGGCAAATGAGGGGAAAACGAGCTGATTTTGGACACTGTCTTGGGCTGCGCCCCTCATGGAAACCTCCAGCCAGAGGTTAAGATGAGTTACTATATGGAATAAGATGAGGGCCATGTGGGAGTGTTTCGGTTTTAATTTTGGTCATTTGTGTGGCATTGGAAAAAATGACTGGGTCCACGTGGGCTTGAACTCTGGTGTGATTCCCCTTAGAGACTGGGTTTTAGAACTGAACTCAGAGAAGCATTGCCATGAATTTTGTTAGAATTTCAAGAGGCCACGCATGAAAGTCGCTCTTGGAAATTGAGACCTAGGCCCCGGGTGGATTTCCAAAGAGGCCTGGGAATCTCAGCAAGGATATCACATGATTTTATTCTTAAAGACATGGCAGCCATATTTGAGAGTCAAAACACACATGGACCTCACATTGTAGACCTCAATGGGCCTGGCCTAATGTCACCTTTTGACCACTCTTTGGAAAGCCTTGCCTGTGAGAGTTCTCCAGAGATTTCATTGAAATGAGCTTCATCACCATTTAATGTTTGCTGAATTAATTGAAACCCACAGTGCCTCCAACTTCATGCTTGAAAAATGGCTAGATAAATACCCTGAAATTTTTGAAATTTCTATGACCAGGTGGCACTGGAGAAACATTGGATGTCCTGTTGCTGATCATGAGTATACCAGACAGTGACTTGATTTACGGAGTTTCATGAAAATGGTGTAGAATAGGATGGCAGTAAGTTGGAGCCTGCTGAGTAGTGGGTCTAGAGCTGTGGTGGGGAGGTGTTTGATAAAACATCCGTGGTAGGGCCATGTGGATCTACCATTGGATTCCAAATGGCTTGTAACTGGCGTGGTACAGCCAGCAGACCCTTATATGTAAAACCATCTTGTTATATGCAGAGTTTTCAGAGGAAAATTAAGAATCAGGTTGATATGGACAAGGGGAAAATGGGGCAAGCTGTGAGAGATCGAAGCTTATTTGGTGCATTCTCTAGCAGACCCTGACCCACCACACATGACAGAACTCCCTCCAGCACTCTGTTTCAGATTAGCTCCTAGTATTTCGTGAAACAAATACCAAACTCACAGTGCACCAGCAAAAAAACCACAAAAAGTGGAGGAGGACCAAATGGCTTTACAGTCCACACGGGGAGAAACTTAGTCCCCAGTGGCCTCAGTTTACCTACAAAGAGTGGATTCAGCACTGCTTCTTCTTGTTCATTGGAAAATAAGAAACCATGTCCTCCAGGTCACATAGATGCAGACCCAGCTTTGATGGTCTCCCTACAAAGGAAGACAAATCTCCTGAAAACAACATATATTTCAAGGGCGGAAGCTCAGAGGCAGTTTCTCAAAAAGTTTTTAGGCCAGCAGAGCTCCATATTTGTGGAGTGTTTACCCTGTCCCTTAGTTTTGCAAACTCCTCTACCACCTCCAAGGTTGTGAACTCCTGAGCATTTTACATTCCAGATATCTATTCACTGATTTTGTAACTCTTTTCCTCTAATTGTGTCTTACTTGGGGTGAAGGTAATGTCAAGGCATTCTTCTGGATGAGAGCGGGAGGATATTTGTGCAGCATATATTTACATACACATTGGATTCATTTTCCAATTTTCCATTCGAAATGCTGAATTCCTGACACTAAGCCATACCTAGTAGACTCAAACTATTCATCCTAATATAATGGGGAAAATTAACCCAATACAATAGAAATACAAGCACTTCAGAGGAGACATGTTGTATAGTTGGACTTGACATTTGCATTATATAAGGTAGGAGTTATAAATGTATTCAAATTTTAATGGACATATTCTCCATGTGTTTTTAAACTTAACAAATATGTGAATTCTTGTTTCCCTTTTCTTTAGCCTATTCACACATGTATATATATATGCATATATAGAATCCTAGCAGGTATCACATGTACATTTTGTGAGGTGGCTTTCTTAGCAGATACAAATTGTGAGAAGAGTTCACTCCTCCTAAATGCTGTTGGAAATAAAAATTCAACCTATAGGAGACCGTCCTAGTCGAACAACGTTATACATAAAGTCATATTCAGTAAAATAAATATTTTTGCATTTCTGGATGACATATATTTACTGATGAATTTCGATTGGCATTTATATTGGTACTTTTTAATGTCTGTGAGTGTTGTGTGTGTGTGTGTGTGTGTGTGTGTGTGTATAGATATAGATATAGATATAGATATAGATATACTCTCCAAATTTTTCAAAATATGAAATATATGTGTCTAATATACACTCTCTAAATTCATTCTTGTTCATGTATGTGGATTTATAATCAACTTTTCACAAGATTATAATCAGTAATATTCATGCACCTGAAATACATATTTGTTTCCTAGTACTGAAAACTAACTTCAGTGAATGGTGCATACATATCCTAATTATTCTACAGTAACTGACCCAGTCTAACATCAATGCAAGTAGACTCCTATGGGACATGATATGGAATTTGGCATTCATTTGTATTCGACACTGCTACATTATTGTTTCTTCAGTTTTTGCACATCATAGGATATACATTTCACACACAAGTTCACAAATTAATAGGCATTTGTTTCAACTTTAATCACTTCTTGCTTCAGAACACATGTATTGTCAGGGTTTCTTGACTGGTCTTTTCATGAGACTTCTTACCAAACACATTATTTTGAATTTCCATAATCATTTTGAAGCAAAACTCACAAACTCTTCATGATAAAAGAAAACACTAATATTTCCATTAGATAAATAACTGGTTGGAATTAATGATTGTATATCAATATACGATTTCCTTTAATTTTTCAGATATCAGTTCAATTCATTATTTAAAGTTCAAAAAAGTTATATTATTTATTCACAGTATGGTCTATTCATGCTTTTTCTCTATGTTCATACAAACAGGGTACACCTCTTTGTACAACCAATTCTAATTTTACATCTTCAATATATTGCTCCCAGAAATGGTGAAAGAAATACTCATGTCACCTCATTATCACAGTAATATTCTGGACAAAAAATGGAAAGGTCACACTTATGATTGTACCAAAGCCTAAATTGAAAGTGAACATGGATTTCTAAAAACATCTATGTCCAGGTTGCCTAATGCTGACAATTGTCAATTCTATTGGTGACTACATATTTGTTTTTTCCTAATTTATATATTCAAACTCAACCCTGTTGAAAATGTCTAATTCTATCACTCACTTTATACTTTGCCTCATTTCAGAATGTTTCTATTGATATCGGCTTTTCTACATATTTTCCCCAGTTCAACATACTGACTGACTCTTCATATGTGTTGACATTTACATTCACTCTATAACCGAAAGTCTATTGCTAAAGAACTTTTGGTCCAAATCCTATACTCACTCTTCTTCCTAAACCTACCGACTATCTTCCTAATCCTACTGAATATCCCTTTTTGACTGGATGTTCTCTTCTAAATTCAATCATCCAATTTACAAGGTCCTATGCCATTGTATATCGAATTATCTGAGACAACTTTGCAGAACATAATTCAAAGCTAAGTATCCCAATCAAGGGCAACACTATTCTGGGCTTCAAATCATACCTTGATTTCTGTTTTCATACTTATATTTCAACTCTATATTCTTGTAAATATTGCATGTTTCCAATACCATTATTCATCGCACAGAATCATTCCTAACCCAAATGAAACCTGTTTTTAACCCCAAGTATACACTGTTCCCTCAATCAATTTACAGAAGAGCAGGGACAGAGTGGTTCTTACAATACAGGAAAGTTGGGGGCCTTCCACCTGATGAGAACCTCAAATGTCCATGCACAAATGATACCTGGAGAAGTTGTAGGCAGGTATGAAGCACAAGAGAGAGCAAAATCCTCTTCCATGGAAAAGAACCTGGTCAGGATGAAGGGATGTGTCTGAATCTGCCTCTCTCTTCTTATTTAAGAGATGATGGACCAAACCAGGCATGAGTGGAGAGCTGTTCCCGGGTGCCAATGGTTGATATACATTCTACCTTATGAAAGTGTCACAGGAAGTAGGGGCAACCTCCATCTTATGTTACCCTTGGAAGCAACTGTTTGGACAAAGTGGGTGCCAAGGCAGGGACCTCATTCAGTTCCAAAGAATGTGACATACCTCATTTCCTTGGTGATGGAACTCTCTGAACTTGGTATCCAAGAAGCCAGGCACCCAGAGGCAGTCAAAGTCCCAGTCCCAGTGGGCTCACTTGTTTGGATTTACCAAGGACAGTCAGTTTTCTTGGTACCTAATGATGTGAGGATGGCCAAATGCCAGGACAGCTGTGAAGATGGATTTTTCCTGAGAAAACAGGTAGTGTCTAACCACTTTTTCCTGAGATCTTCACAGAGTTGGTCAATGAAACAAGATCTGAGAGAAGACAGTCCATTTTGGGGGAACATAGTATGGCCCACTGGTCAGAGGACACTCCGGATAGTCACAGACCTACTTGGGGGAAGGAGGTGCCTTTGTGGGAGTGGGTGTGGGTTTGTTGTTTTGTCTCATGTTCTGAGAATAGATAGGAAAGTAGGTTTGTTTGGTTTGGAATGGAGAGTTTCTAGTAACTCATTTGACACGGCGAGTTTTTCTGTTTCTGTGTATCCCCTGTGTTCGTTGTTGTAGACATTAGAAAAGAGAATGCATTAATGGGTGTGTCCTGTCTAGTATAAATCTTCCCATAATTCATCCTGCCCAATATATGAAAGGACTGCAGCTTGTCTTATCGATGTGCAACACCTGCTATCTTTCTAAGTTGTTGTTTTCTTTCTGAATTCTGGACACTTTCCAGAATAGGCTCATGGATTTGTGTCCAAAATATGTACCACCTCCAAGCTCTGTGACATGGCCATGTACTGGATAGCTGAAGAGAATGGCGAGAATCTCAAACAACTCAGATATCAGCGTGACCAGGAAAGTCTCAGTGCAGAAACGCTGCTTTGGGCCTTTTGCTTACTTATTGTTTTGTTGCACTCAATGTCAGGAAGGTCTTTGCCTCAGGCCACTCCTTTGTGAAGCCTGAAGAAAACAGTTTTCAAATGGAAATGAATGGGCTTCACCTGTGGCTCTTTGCTTAATTGCTTTGGAAAGGGATGTGTCTTTATCAGCCTCTTGGACCTGTGTGTGGCTGTGACTTAGATTCACAGAACCTGATGGATCTTAAGAATGATCCCATGTGAGCTTCCATAACCAAAATGGCAAAAATATCATTCATTGTGGATGAAGTCTCTTTCCTTCCTCTGTTAGGTTCCTGCACTCCATCAAATGACAATAGGGATTCTTTGGGTCAAATGAGTTCTTCAAAGCCCTGCAGAGGTGCTTGTGTTTTCGCATGACTCGAAATCACCTAAAGAATCGATACCTAAAATCAGTAGGCATCAAATTGGAGAAACACAGAAGTATTAACGGCAGGCTTATTTGTTCAATCCTGGTTCACAGAAACTGTGTCCAGGCTACCCTGACTTTAGGAAAATGAGGGGCAAACGAGCTGATTTTGGACACTGTCTTGGGCTGCGCCCCTCATGGAAACCTCCAGCCAGAGTTTAAGATGATTGACTATATGGAATAAGATGAGGGCCATGTGGGAGTGTTTTGATTTTAATTTTGATCATTTGTGTGGCATTGGAAAAAATGACTGGGTCCACGTGGGCTTGAACTCTGGTGTGATTCCCCTTAGAGACTGGGATTTGAAACTGAACTCAGAGAAGCATTGGCATGAATTTTGTTGGGATTTTAAGAGGCCACGCATGAAAGTCGCTCTTGGAAACTGAGACCTAGGCCCCGGTGGATTTCCACAGAGGCCTGGGAATCTCAGCAAGGATATCACATTATATAATTCTTAAAGAAATGGCAGCCATAGTTTAGAGTCAAAACACACATGGACCTCACATTGTAGACCTCAATGGGCCTGGCCTAATGTGACCTTTTGTTCACTCTTTGGGAAGCTTTGCCTGTGAGGGTTCTCCAGAGATTTCATTGAAATGAGCTTCCTCACCATTTAATGTTTGCTGAATGAATTGAAACCCACAGTGCCTCCAACTTCATGCTTGAAAAATGGCTAAATAAATACCATGAAATTTTTGAAATTCCAATGACCAGGTGGCACTGGAGAAACATTGGATGTCCTGTTGCCGATCATGAGTATACCAGACAGTGCCTTGATTTACTGAGTTTCATAAAAATGGTGTAGAACAGAGATGCCAGTAAGTTGGAGTCTGCTGAGTAGTGGGTCTAGAGCAGTGGTGGAGAGGTGTTTGATAAAACATCCATGGTAGTGCCATGTGGATCTACCATTGGATTCCAAATGGCTTGTAACTGATATGGTGCAGCCAGCAGACCCTTATATGTAAAGGCATCTTGTTATATGGAGAGTTTTCAGAGGAAAATTAAGAATCAGGTTGATATGGACATGGAGTCAATTGGGCAAGCTGTGAGAGATAGAAGCCTAGTTGGTGCATTCTCTTGCAGACCCTGACCCACCACACGTGACAGAACTCCCTCCAGCACTGTGTCCCAGTTTAGTTCCTAGTATTTCGGGAAACAAATACCAAACTCACAGTGCAGCAGCAAAAACACCACAAAAAGTGGAGGAGGACCAAATGGCTTCAGTGTCCACACGGGGAGACACTTAGTACCCAGTGGTCTCAGTTTACCTACAAAGAGAGGATTCAGCACTGCTTCATCTTGTTCATTGGAAAATAAGAAACCATGTCCTCCAGGTCACATAGATGCAGACCCAGCTTTGATGGTCTCACTACAAAGGAAGCCAAATCTCATGAAAACAACATATATTTCAAGTACAGAAGCTCAGAGGCAGTTTCTCAAAAAGTTTTTAGGCCAGCAGAGCTCCATGTTTGTGGAGTGTTTACCCTGTCCCTTAGTTTTGCAAACTCCTCTACCACCTTCAAGGTTGTGAACTCCTGATCATTTTCCATTCCAGGTATGTATTCACTGATTTTGTAACTCTTCTCCTCTAATTGTGTCTTACTTGGGGTGAAGGTAATGTGAAAGCATTGTTCTGGATGAGAACGGGAGGATATTTGTGCAGCATATATTTACATACACATTGGATTCATTTTCCAATTTTCCATTTGAAATGCTGAATTCCTGACACTAAGCCATACCTAGTAGACTCAGACTATTCATCCTAATATAATGGGGAAAATTAACCCAACACAATAGAAATACAAGCACTTCAGAGGAGACATGTTGTATAGTTGGACTTGACATTTGAATTATTTAAGGTAGGAGTTATAAATGTATTCAAATTTTAATGGACATATTCTCCATGTGTTTTTAAACTTAACAAATATGTGAATTCTTGTTTCCCTTTTCTTTAGCCTATTCACACATGTATATATATATATGCATATATAGAATCCTAGCAGGTATCACACGTACATTTTTGTGAGGTGGCTGTCTTGGCAGATACAAATTGTGAGAAGAGTGCACTCCTCCTAAATGCTGTTGGAAATGAAAATTCAACCTATAGAAGAGCGTCCTAGTAAAACAACATTATACATAAACTCATGTTCAGCAAAATAAATATTTTTGCATCTGTGGATCATATATATTTACTGATCAATTTCGATTGGCATTTATATTGGTATTTTTTAATGTCTGTGAGTGTTGTGTGTGTGTGTGTGTGTGTGTGTGTGTGGATATAGATATAGATATAGATATACTCTCCAAATTTTTCAAAATATGAAATATATGTGTCTAATATACACTCTCTAAATTCATTCTTGTTCATGTATGTGGATTTATAATCAACTTTTCACAAGATAATAATCAGAAATATTCATCCACCTGAAATATATATTTGTTTCCTAGTACTGAAAACTAACTTCAGTGAATGGTGCATACATATCCTAATTATTCTACAGTAACCGACCCAGTATAACATCAATGCAAGTAGACTCCTATGGGACATGATATGTAATTTGTCATTCATTTGTATTCGACACTGGTACATTATTGTTTCTTCAGTTTTTGCAAATCATAGGATATACATTTCATCCACAAGTTCACAAATTAATAGGCATTTGTTTCAACTTTAATCACTTCTTGCTTCAGAACACATGTATTGTCAGGGTTTCTTGAATGGTCTTTTCATGAGACTTCTTTCCAAACACATTATTTTGAATTTCCATAGTCATTTTGAAGCAAAACTCACACACTCTTCATGATAAACCAAAACACTAATATTTCGTTTAGATATATAACTGGTTGGAATGAATGATTGTATATCAATATACGATTTCCTTTAATTTTTCAGATATCAGTTCAATTCATTATTTAAAGTTCAAAAAAGTTATATTATTTATTCACAGTATGGTCTATTCATGCTTTTTCTCTATGTTCATAGAAACAGGGTACACCTCTTTGTACCCCCGATTCTGATTTTACATCTTCAATATATTGCTCCCAGAAATGGTGAAAGAATTACTCATGTCACCTCATTATCACAGTAATATTCTGGACAAAAAATGGAAAGGTCACACTTATGATTGTACCAAAGCCTAAATGGAAAGTGAACATGGATTTCTAAAAACATCCATGTCCAGGTTGCCTAATGCTGTCAATTGTCAATCCTATTGGTGACTACATTTTTGTTTTTTTCTAATTTATATATTCAAACTCAATCCTGTTGAAAATGTCTAATTCTATCACTCACTTTATACTTTGCCTATTTTCGTAATGTTTCTATTGATCTCTGCTTTTCTACATATTTTCCCCAGTTCAACATAGTGACTGACTCTTCATATGTGCTGACATTTACATTCACTCTATAACCGAAAGTCTATTGCTAAAGAACTTTTGGTCCAAATCCTATACTCACTCTTCTTCCTAAACCTACCGACTATCTTCCTAATCCTACTGAATATCCCTTTTTGACTGGGTGCTCTCTTTTAAATTCAATCATTTAATTTACAAGGTCCTATGCCATTGTATATCGAATTATCTGAGACATCTTTGCAGAACATAATTCAAAGCTAAGTATCCCAATCAAGGGCAGAACCCTTATGGGCTTCAAATCATACCTAGATTTCTGTTTTCATACTTATATTTCACATCTATATTTTGTAAGCATTGCAGGTTCCCAATACCATTATTCATCGCACAGAATCATTCGTAACCCATATCAAACCTGTTTTTAACCCCAATTATACACTGTTCCCTCAATCATCTTACAGAAGAGCAGGGACAGAGTGGTTCTTACAATACAGGAAAGTTGGGGATATTCCACCTGATGAGAACCTCAAAGGTCCATGCAGAAATGATACCTGGAGAAGTTGTAGGCAGGTATGAAGGACCTGAGAGAGCAAAAGTCATCTTCCATGGCAAATATCTTGGTCAGAAAGAAGGGATGTGTCTGAATCAGCCTCTCTCTTCTTATTGTAGAGAAGATGGACCAAACCAGGCCTGTGTGGAGAGCTGTTCCTGGGTGCCTATGGTTGATATACCATTCTCCCTTGTGAAAGTGTCACAGGAAGTAGGGGAAGCCTCCATCTCATGGGACCCTTGGAAGCAACAGTTAGGACAATGTGGTTGCCAAGGAAGTGACTCATTCAGTTCCAAAGAAAGTGACATATCTCATTTCCTTGGTGATGGAACTCTCTGAAATTTGTATCCAAGAGGCCAGGCACCCAGAGGCAGTCCCAGTCCCAGTCCCAGTGGGCTCACTTGTTTGGATTTACCAAGGACAGAGTCAGTTTTCTTGGTACCTACTGATGTGAGGATAGCCTAATGCCAAGAGAACTCTGAAGATGGACCTTTCCTGAGAAAGCAGATAGTGGCTCACCACTTTTTCCTGAAAATTACAAAGAGTTGAACAAGGAAACAAGATCTGAGAGAAGACAGGACATTTCGGGGGAACATAGTATGGCCCGCAGTCAGAGGAAACTCCGGATAGTCACAGACCTACTTGGGGGAAGGAGGTGCCTTTGTGGGAGTGGGTGTGGGTTTGTTGTTTTGTCTCATGTTCTGAGAATAGGTAGGAAAGGCTGTTTGTTCGGTTTGGAGTGGACAGTTTCTAGTAAGTTGTTTGATCAGGCGAGTGTTTCTGTTTCGGTGTATCCCAATGTGTCCGTTGTTGTAAACATTAAAAAGAGAATGCATTAATGGAGGTGTCCTGTCTAGTATAAATCTTCCCATAATTCATCCTGCCCAATATATGAATGGACTGCAGCTTGTCTTATCGATGTGCAACACCTGCTATCTTTCTACGTTGCTGTTTTCTTCCTGAATTCTAGCCACTCTTCAGAATAGGCTCATGGTTTTGTGTCCAAAATATGTACCACCTCCAAGCTCTGTGACATGGCCATGTACTGGATAGCTGAAGAGAATGGCGAGCATCTCAGAAAACTCAGATATCAGTGTGACCAGGAAAGTCTCAGTGCAGAAACCCTGCTTTGGGCCTTTTGCTGACTTATTGTTGTGTTGCACCGAATGTCAGGAAGGTCTTTGCCTCAGGCCACCCCTTTGTGAAGCCTGAAGAAAACAGTTTTCAAATGGAAATGAATGGGCATCTCCTGTGGCTTCTGGCTTCATTGCTTTGGGAAAGGATGTGTCTGAATCAGCCTCTTGGCCATGTGTGTGGCTGTGACTTAGATTCTCAGCACCTGATGAATCTAAAAATGATCCCCTGCGTGCATCCAAAACCATAAGGGCAAAAAATCTTTCATTGTGGATGAATTCTCTTGCCTTCCTCTGTTAAAATCCTGAACTCCATAAGTGAGAATAGGGATTCTTTGGGTCAAATGAGTTCTTCAAATCTCTGCAGAGGTGCTTGGGTTTTCGAATAACTTTAAATCACATAAAGAATGTATTCCTGAAATCAGTAGGCCTCAAATTGGAGAAACACAGAAGAATTAACGGCAGGCTTCTTTGATCATTCCTGGTTCACAGAAACGGTGTCCAGGCCACCCTGACTTTAGGCAAATGAGGGGCAAACGAGCTGATTTTGGACACTGTCTTGGGCTGCGCCCCTCATGGAAACCTCCAGCCAGAGGTTAAGATGAGTTACTATATGGAATAAGATGAGGGCCATGTGGGAGTGTTTCGGTTTTAATTTTGGTCATTTGTGTGACAGTTGGAAGAAATGACTGTGTCCACGTGGGCTTGAACTCTGGTGTGATTCCCCTTAGAGACTGGGTTTTGGAACTGAACTCAGAGAAGCATTGCCATGAATTTTGTTGGGATTTTAAGAGGCCACGCATGAAAGTCGCTCTTGGAAACTGAGACCTAGGCCCCGGGTGGATTTCCACAGAGGCCTGGGAAACTCAGCAAGGATATCAAATGATTTTATTCTTAAAGAAATGGCAGCCATAGTTGAGAGTCAAAACACACATGGACCTCACATTGTAGACCTCAATGGGCCTGGCCTAATGTGACCTTTTGTCCACTCTTTGGGAAGCCTTGCCTTTTAGAGATCTCCAGAGATTTCATTGAAATGAGCTTCCTCACCATTTAATGTTTGCTGCATGAATTGAAACCCACAGTGCCTCCAACTTCATGCTTGAAAAATGGCTAGATAAATACCATGAAATTTTTGAAATTCCTATGACCAGGTGGCACTGGAGAAACATTGGATGTCCTGTTGCTGATTATGAGTATACCAGACAGTGCCTTGATTTACTGAGTTTCATGAAAATGGTGTAGAACAGAGATGCCAGTAAGTTGGAGCCTGCTGAGTAGTGGGTCTAGAGCAGTGGTGGGGAGGTGTTTGATAAAACATCCGTGGTAGGGCCATGTGGATCTACCATTGGATTCCAAAGGGCTTGTAACTGACATGGTGCAGCCAGCAGACCCTTATAGGTAAAGGCATCTTGTTATATGGAGAGTCTTCAGAGGAAAATGAAGAATCAGGTTGATATGGACAAGGGGGCAATGGGCCAAGCTGTGAGAGATAGAAGCCTAGTTGGTGCATTCCCTTGCAGACCCTGACCAACCACACGTGACACAACTCCCTCCAGCACTGTATCCCAG
Source organism: Callospermophilus lateralis (assembly GCF_048772815.1). Classification (NCBI taxonomy): domain Eukaryota; kingdom Metazoa; phylum Chordata; class Mammalia; order Rodentia; family Sciuridae; genus Callospermophilus; species Callospermophilus lateralis. The sequence continues at coordinate 45,285 of NW_027514080.1, forward strand.
TTTAGCTCCTAGTATTTTGTGAAACAAATACCAAACTCACAGTGCAGCAGGAAAAACACCACAAAAAGTGGAGGAGGACCAAATGGCTTCACAGTCCACACGGGGAGACACTTAGTCTCCAGTGGCATCAGTTAACCTACAAAGAGAGGATTCAGCACTGCTTCATCTAGTTCTTTGGAAAATAAGAAACCATGTCCTCCAGGTCACATAGATGCAGACCCAGCTCTCATAGTCTCACTACAAAGGAAGCCAAATCTCCTGAAAACAACATATATTCAAGGGCGGAAGCTCAGAGGAGTTTCTCAAAAAGTTTTTAGGCCAGCAGAGCTCCATGTTTGTGGAGTGTTTACCCTGTCCCTTAGTTTTGGAAACTTTTCTACCACCTCCAAGGTTGTGAACTGCTGAGCATTTTCCATTCCAGATATGTATTCACTGATTTTGTAACTCCTCTCCTCTAATTGTGTCTTACTTGGGGTGAAGGTGATGTCAAGGCATTCTTCTGGATGAGAGCGGGAGGAAATTGTGCAGCATATATTTACATTCGCATTGGATTCATTTTCAAATTTTCCATTTGAAGTACTGAATCCCTGACATTAACCCATACCTGGTAGACTTAGACAGTTCATCCTAATATAATGGGGAAAATTAACCCAACACAATAGAAATACAAGCACTTCAGAGGAGACATGTTGTATAGGTGGACTTGACATTTGTATTCTATAAGGTAGGAGTTATAAATCTAGTCAAATTTTAATTGAAATATTCTCCATGTGTTTTTAATCTTAACAAATATGTGAATTCTTGTTTCCCTTTTCTGTAGCCTATTCACACATGTATATTTATATGCATATATAGAATCCTACCAGGTATCACATGTACATTTTTGTGAGGTGGCTGTCTTGGCAGATACAAATTGTGAGAAGAGTTCACTCCTCCTAAATGCTGTTGGAAATGAAAATTCAACCTATAGGAGAGCGTCCTAGTACAACAACATTATACATAAACTCATGTTCAGTAAAATAAATATGTTTGCATCTGTGGATGATATATATTTACTGATGAATTTCGATTGGCATTTATATTGGTACTTTTTAATGTCTGTGAGTGTTGTGTGTGTGTGTGTGTGTGTGTGTGTGTGTGCGTGTGTGTGTGTGTATATATATATATATATATATATATATATAAATAGATAGATATATATAGATATATATATAGATGTAGATATAGATATAGATATACTCTCCAAATTTTTCAAAATATGGAATATATGTGTCTAATATACACTCTCTAAATTCATTCATGTTCATGTATGTGGATTTGTAATCAACTTTTCACAAGATTATAATCATAAATATTCATCCACTTGAAATACATATTTGTTTCCTAGTACTGAAAACTAACTTCAGTGAATTGTGCATACAAATCCTAATTATTCTACAGTAACTGACCCAGTCTAACATCAATGCAAGTAGACTCCTATGGGACATGATATGTAATTTGTCATTCATTTGTATTCGACACTGCTACATTATTGTTTCCTCAGTTTTTGCACATCATAGGATATACATTTCATCCACAAGTTCACAAATTAACAGGCATTTGTTTCAACTTTAATCACTTCTTGCTTCAGAACACATGTAATGTCAGGGTTTCTTGAATGGTCTTTTCATGAGACTTCTTTCCAAACACATTATTTTGAATTTCCATAATCATTTTGAAGCAAAACTCACACACTCTTTATGATAAACCAAAACATTAATATTTCCTTTAGATATATAACTGGTTGGAATGAATGATTGTATATCAATATACGACTTCCTTTAATTTTTCAGATATCAGTTCAATTCATTATTTAAAGTTCAAAAAAGTTATATTATTTATTCACAGTATGGTCTATTCATGCTTTTTCTCTATGTTCATAGAAACAGGGTACACCTCTTTCTACCCCCGATTCTATTTTACATCTTCAATATATTGCTCCCAGAAATGGTGAAAGAATTACTCATGTCACCTCATTATCACAGTAATATTCTGGACAAAAAATGGAAAGGTCACACTTATGATTGTACCAAAGCCTAAATGGAAAGTGAACATGGATTTCTAAAAACATCCATTTCCAGGTTGCCTAATGCTGTCAATTGTCAATCCTATTGGTGACTACATTTTTGTTTTTTCCTAGTTTATATATTCAAACTCAACCCTGTTGAAAATGTCTAATTCTATCACTCACTTTATACTTTGCCTGATTTCGTAATGTTTCTATTGATATCTGCTTTTCTACATATTTTCCCCAGTTCAACATAGTGACTGACTCTTCATATGTGCTGAAATATACTTTCACTCTATAACTGAAAGTCTATTGCTAAAGAACTTTTGGTCCAAATCCTATACTCACTCTTCTTCCGAAACCTACTGACTATCTTCCTAATACTACTGAATATCCCTTTTTGACTAGATGTTCTCTTCTAAATTCAATCATTCAATGTACAAGGTCCTATGCCATTGTATATCAAATTATCTGAGACAAATTTGCAGAACATAATTCAAAGTTCAGTATCCCAATCAAGGGCAGAACTCTTCTGGGCTTCAAATCATACCTAGATTTCTGTTTTCATACTTATATTTCACCTCAATATTCTTGTAAATATTTCAGGTTCCCAATACCATTATTCATCGCACAGAGTCATACATAACCAAAATCAAACCTGTTTTTAACCCCCAGTATACACTGTTCCCTCAATCATTTTACAGAAGAGCAGGGACAGAGTGGTTCTTACAATCCAGGAGAGTTGGGGACCTTCCACATTAAGAGAACCTCAAATGTCCATGCACAAATCATACCTGGAGAAGTTGTAAGCAGGTTTGAAGCACCTGAGAGAGCAAAAGTCATCTTCCATGGCAAACAACCTGGTCAGGATGAAGGGATGTGTCTGAATCGGCCTCTCTCTTCTTATTGTAGAGAACATGGACCAAACCAGGCCTGGGTGGAGAGCTATTCCAGGGTGCCAATGGTTGATATACATTCTACCTTATGAAAGTGTCAGAGGAAGTAGGGGCAAACTCCATCTTATGTTACCCTTGGAAGCAACTGTTAGGACAAAGTGGTTGCCAAGGCAGTGACCTCATTCAGTTCCAAAGAATGTGACATACCTCAGTTCCTTGGTGATGGAACTCTCTTAAGTTGGTATCCAAGAAGCCAGGCAGCCAGAGGCAGTCCCAGTCCCAGTCCCAGTGGGCTCACTTGTTTGGATTTACCAAGGACAGAGTCAGTTTTCTTGGTACCTAATGATGTGAGGAAGGCCAAATGCCAGGAGAGCTCTGAAGATGGACCTTTCCTGAGAAAACAGGTAGTGGCTAACCACTTTTTCCTGACTTCTTCACAGAGTTGTTCAAGGAAACAAGATCGGAGAGAAGACAGGACATTTCGGGAAAACATAGTATGGCCCACCAGTCAGAGGACACCCCAGATAGTCACAGACCTACTTGGGGGAAGGAGGTGCCTTTGTGGGAGTACGTGTGGGTTTGTTGTTTTGTCTCATGTTCTGAGAATAGATAGGAAAGTAGGTTTGTTTGGTTTGGAGTGGACAGTTTCTAGTAAGTCATTTGACACGGCGAGTGTTTCTGTTTCTGTGTATTCCACTGTGTCCATTGTTGTAGACATTAGAAAAGAGAATGCATTAATGGATGTGTCCTGTCTAGTATAAATCATCCCATAATTCATCCTGCCAATATATAAATGGACTGCAGCTTGTCTTATCGATGTGCAACATCTGCTATCTTTCTAAGTTGTTGTTATCTTCCCGAATTCTGGCCACTCTCCAGAATAGGCTCATGGATTTGTGTCCAAAATGGTACCACCTCCAAGCTCTGTGACATGGCCACGTACTGGATAGCTGAAGAGAATGGCGAGCATCTCAGAAAACTCAGATATCAGTGTGACCAGGAAAGTCTCAGTGCAGAAACCCTGGTTTGGGCCTTTTGCTGACTTATTGTTGTGTTGCACTGAATGTCAGGAAGGTCTTTGCCTCGGGCCAGCCCTTTGTGAAGCCTGAAGAAAACAGTTTTCAAATGGAAATGAATGGGCATCACCTGTGGCTTCTGGCTTCATTGCTTTGGGAAAGGATGTGTCTGAATCAGCCTCTTGGCCATGTGTGTGGCTGTGACTTAGATTCTCAGCACCTGATGAATCTAAAAATGATCCCCTGCGTGCATCCAAAACCATAAGGGCAAAAAATCTTTCATTGTGGATGAATTCTCTTGCCTTCCTCTGTTAAAATCCTGAACTCCATAAGTGAGAATAGGGATTCTTTGGGTCAAATGAGTTCTTTAAATCTCTGCAGAGGTGCTTGGGTTTTCGAATAACTTTAAATCACATAAAGAATGTATTCCTGAAATCAGTAGGCCTCAAATTGGAGAAACACAGAAGAATTAACGGCAGGCTTCTTTGATCATTCCTGGTTCACAGAAACGGTGTCCAGGCCACCCTGACTTTAGGCAAATGAGGGGCAAACGAGCTGATTTTGGACACTGTCTTGGGCTGCGCCCCTCATGGAAACCTCCAGCCAGAGGTTAAGATGAGTTACTATATGGAATAAGATGAGGGCCATGTGGGAGTGTTTCGGTTTTAATTTTGGTCATTTGTGTGACAGTTGGAAGAAATGACTGTGTCCACGTGGGCTTGAACTCTGGTGTGATTCCCCTTAGAGACTGGGTTTTGGAACTGAACTCAGAGAAGCATTGCCATGAATTTTGTTGGGATTTTAAGAGGCCACGCATGAAAGTCGCTCTTGGAAACTGAGACCTAGGCCCCGGGTGGATTTCCACAGAGGCCTGGGAAACTCAGCAAGGATATCAAATGATTTTATTCTTAAAGAAATGGCAGCCATAGTTGAGAGTCAAAACACACATGGACCTCACATTGTAGACCTCAATGGGCCTGGCCTAATGTGACCTTTTGTCCACTCTTTGGGAAGCCTTGCCTTTTAGAGATCTCCAGAGATTTCATTGAAATGAGCTTCCTCACCATTTAATGTTTGCTGCATGAATTGAAACCCACAGTGCCTCCAACTTCATGCTTGAAAAATGGCTAGATAAATACCATGAAATTTTTGAAATTCCTATGACCAGGTGGCACTGGAGAAACATTGGATGTCCTGTTGCTGATTATGAGTATACCAGACAGTGCCTTGATTTACTGAGTTTCATGAAAATGGTGTAGAACAGAGATGCCAGTAAGTTGGAGCCTGCTGAGTAGTGGGTCTAGAGCAGTGGTGGGGAGGTGTTTGATAAAACATCCGTGGTAGGGCCATGTGGATCTACCATTGGATTCCAAAGGGCTTGTAACTGACATGGTGCAGCCAGCAGACCCTTATAGGTAAAGGCATCTTGTTATATGGAGAGTCTTCAGAGGAAAATGAAGAATCAGGTTGATATGGACAAGGGGGCAATGGGCCAAGCTGTGAGAGATAGAAGCCTAGTTGGTGCATTCCCTTGCAGACCCTGACCAACCACACGTGACACAACTCCCTCCAGCACTGTATCCCAGTTTAGCTCCTAGTATTTCGTGAAACAAATACCAAACTCACAGTGCAGCAGGAAAAACACCACAAAAAGTGGAGGAGGACCAAATGGCTTCACAGTCCACACGGGGAGACACTTAGTCTCCAGTGGCATCAGTTAACCTACAAAGAGAGGATTCAGCACTGCTTTATCTAGTTCTTTAGAAAATAAGAAACCATGTCCTCCAGGTCACATAGATGCAGACCCAGCTCTCATAGTCTCACTACAAAGGAAGCCAAATCTCCTGAAAACAACATATATTTCAAGTGCGGAATCTCAGAGGAGTTTCTCAAAAAGTTTTTAGGCCAGCAGAGCTCCATGTTTGTGGAGTGTTTACCCTGTCCCTTAGTTTTGGAAACTTTTCTACCACCTCCAAGGTTGTGAACTGCTGAGCATTTTCCATTCCAGATATGTATTCACTGATTTTGTAACTCCTCTCCTCTAATTGTGTCTTACTTGGGGTGAAGGTGATGTCAAGGCATTCTTCTGGATGAGAGCGGGAGGAAATTATGCAGCATATATTTACATACGCATTGGATTCATTTTCAAATTTTCCATTTGAAGTACTGAATCCCTGACATTAACCCATACCTGGTAGACTTAGACAGTTCATCCTAATATAATGGGGAAAATTAACCCAACACAATAGAAATACAAGCACTTCAGAGGAGACATGTTGTATAGGTGGACTTGACATTTGTATTCTATAAGGTAGGAGTTATAAATCTAGTCAAATTTTAATTGAAATATTCTCCATGTGTTTTTAAACTTAACAAATATGTGAATTCTTGTTTCCCTTTTCTGTAGCCTATTCACACATGTATATTTATATGCATATATAGAATCCTACCAGGTATCACATGTACATTTTTGTGAGGTGGCTGTCTTGGCAGATACAAATTGTGAGAAGAGTTCACTCCTCCTAAATGCTGTTGGAAATGAAAATTCAACCTATAGGAGAGCGTCCTAGTACAACAACATTATACATAAACTCATGTTCAGTAAAATAAATATGTTTGCATCTGTGGATGATATATATTTACTGATGAATTTCGATTGGCATTTATATTGGTACTTTTTAATGTCTGTTAGTGTTGTGTGTGTGTGTGTGTGTGTGTGTGTGTGTGTGTGTGCGTGTGTGTGTGTGTGTATATATATATATATATACATATATATAAATAGATAGATATATATAGATATATATATATAGATGTAGATATAGATATAGATATACTCTCCAAATTTTTCAAAATATGGAATATATGTGTCTAATATACACTCTCTAAATTCATTCATGTTCATGTATGTGGATTTGTAATCAACTTTTCACAAGATTATAATCATAAATATTCATCCACTTGAAATACATATTTGTTTCCTAGTACTGAAAACTAACTTCAGTGAATTGTGCATACAAATCCTAATTATTCTACAGTAACTGACCCAGTCTAACATCAATGCAAGTAGACTCCTATGGGACATGATATGTAATTTGTCATTCATTTGTATTCGACACTGCTACATTATTGTTTCCTCAGTTTTTGCACATCATAGGATATACATTTCATCCACAAGTTCACAAATTAACAGGCATTTGTTTCAACTTTAATCACTTCTTGCTTCAGAACACATGTATTGTCAGGGTTTCTTGAATGGTCTTTTCATGAGACTTCTTTCCAAACACATTATTTTGAATTTCCATAATCATTTTGAAGCAAAACTCACACACTCTTTATGATAAACCAAAACATTAATATTTCCATTAGATATATAACTGGTTGGAATGAATGATTGTATATCAATATACGACTTCCTTTAATTTTTCAGATATCAGTTCAATTCATTATTTAAAGTTCAAAAAAGTTATATTATTTATTCACAGTATGGTCTATTCATGCTTTTTCTCTATGTTCATAGAAACAGGGTACACCTCTTTCTACCCCCGATTCTATTTTACATCTTCAATATATTGCTACCAGAAATGGTGAAAGAATTACTCATGTCACCTCATTATCACAGTAATATTCTGGACAAAAAATGGAAAGGTCACACTTATGATTGTACCAAAGCCTAAATGGAAAGTGAACATGGATTTCTAAAAACATCCATTTCCAGGTTGCCTAATGCTGTCAATTGTCAATCCTATTGGTGACTACATTTTTGTTTTTTCCTAGTTTATATATTCAAACTCAACCCTGTTGAAAATGTCTAATTCTATCACTCACTTTATACTTTGCCTGATTTCGTAATGTTTCTATTGATATCTGCTTTTCTACATATTTTCCCCAGTTCAACATAGTGACTGACTCTTCATATGTGCTGAAATATACTTTCACTCTATAACTGAAAGTATTGCTAAAGAACTTTTGGTCCAAATCCTATACTCACTCTTCTTCCTAAACCTACTGACTATCTTCCTAATCCTACTGAATATCCCTTTTTGACTAGATGTTCTCTTCTAAATTCAATCATCCAATGTACAAGGTCCTATGCCATTGTATATCAAATTATCTGAGACAAATTTGCAGAACATAATTCAAAGTTCAGTATCCCAATCAAGGGCAGAACCCTTCTGGGCTTCAAATCATACCTAGATTTCTGTTTTCATACTTATATTTCACCTCAATATTCTTGTAAATATTTCAGGTTCCCAATACCATTATTCATCGCACAGAGTCATACATAACCAAAATCAAACCTGTTTTTAACCCCCAGTATACACTGTTCCCTCAATCATTTTACAGAAGAGCAGGGACAGAGTGGTTCTTACAATCCAGGAGAGTTGGGGACCTTCCACATTAAGAGAACCTCAAATGTCCATGCACAAATCATACCTGGAGAAGTTGTAAGCAGGTATGAAGCACCTGAGAGAGCAAAAGTCATCTTCCATGGCAAACAACCTGGTCAGGATGAAGGGATGTGTCTGAATCGGCCTCTCTCTTCTTATTGTAGAGAACATGGACCAAACCAGGCCTGGGTGGAGACCTGTTCCAGGGTGCCAATGGTTGATATACATTCTACCTTATGAAAGTGTCAGAGGAAGTAGGGGCAAACTCCATCTTATGTTACCCTTGGAAGCAACTGTTAGGACAAAGTGGTTGCCAAGGCAGTGACCTCATTCAGTTCCAAAGAATGTGACATACCTCAGTTCCTTGGTGATGGAACTCTCTTAACTTGGTATCCAAGAAGCCAGGCAGCCAGAGGCAGTCCCAGTCCCAGTCCCAGTGGGCTCACTTGTTTGGATTTACCAAGGACAGAGTCAGTTTTCTTGGTACCTAATGATGTGAGGAAGGCCAAATGCCAGGAGAGCTCTGAAGATGGACCTTTCCTGAGAAAACAGGTAGTGGCTAACCACTTTTTCCTGACTTCTTCAAAGAGTTGTTCAAGGAAACAAGATCGGAGAGAAGACAGGACATTTCGGGAAAACATAGTATGGCCCACCAGTCAGAGGACACCCCAGATAGTCACAGACCTACTTGGGGGAAGGAGGTGCCTTTGTGGGAGTGGGTGTGGGTTTGTTGTTTTGTCTCATGTTCTGAGAATAGATAGGAAAGTAGGTTTGTTTGGTTTGGAGTGGACAGTTTCTAGTAAGTCATTTGACACGGCGAGTGTTTCTGTTTCTGTGTATTCCACTGTGTCCATTGTTGTAGACATTAGAAAAGAGAATGCATTAATGGATGTGTCCTGTCTAGTATAAATCTTCCCATAATTCATCCTGCCAATATATAAATGGACTGGAGCTTGTCTTATCGATGTGCAACATCTGCTATCTTTCTAAGTTGTTGTTTTCTTCCCAAATTCTGGCCACTCTCCAGAATAGGCTCATGGATTTGTGTCCAAAATGGTACCACCTCCAAGCTCTGTGACATGGCCACGTACTGGATAGCTGAAGAGAATGGCGAGCATCTCAGAAAACTCAGATATCAGTGTGACCAGGAAAGTCTCAGTGCAGAAACCCTGCTTTGGGCCTTTTGCTTACTTATTGTTGTGTTGCACTGAATGTCTGGAAGGTCTTTGCCTCAGGCCACCCCTTTGTGAAGCCTGAAGAAAACAGTTTTCAAATGGAAATCAATGGGCCTCCCCTGTGGCTCTTTGCTTAACTGCTTTGGAAAGGGATGTGTCTTTATAAGACTCTTGGACCTGTGTGTGGCTGTGACTTAGATTCTCAGCACCTGATGGATCTTAAGAATGATCCCATGTGAGCTTCCAAACCCAAAATGGCAAAAAATATCATTCATTGTGAATGAAGTCTCTTGCTTTCCTCTGTTAGGTTCCTGCACTCCATCAAATGAGAATAGGGATTCTTTGGGTCAAATGAGTTCTTCAAAGCCCTGAAGAGGTGCTTGTGTTTTCGCATGACTCGAAATCACCTAAAGAATCGATACCTAAATTCAGTTGGCCTCAAATTGGAGAAACACAGAAGTATTAACGGCAGGCTTATTTGTTCACTCCTCATTCACAGAAACGGTTTCCAGGCTACCCTGACTTTAGGCAAATGAGGGGCAAACGAGCTGATTTTGGACAGTGTCTTGGGCTGCGCCCCTCATGGAAACCTCCAGCCAGAGGTTAAGATGATTGACTATATGGAATAAGATGAGGGCCATGTGGGAGTGTTTTGGTTTTTGTTTTGGTTTTAATTTTGTTCATTTGTGTGGCATTGGAAAAAATGACTGGGTGTACGTGGGCTTGAAATCTGGTGTCATTCCCCTTAGAGACTGGGTTTTGGAACTGAACTCAGAGAAGCATTGCCATGAATTTTGTTGGGATTTTAAGAGGCCACGCATGAAAGTTACTCTTGGAAACTGAGACCTAGGCCCCGGGTGGATTTCCACAGAGGCCTGGGAATTTCAGCAAGGATATCACATGATTTTATTGTTAAAGAAATGGCAGCCATAGTTGAGAGTCAAAACACACATGGACCTCACATTGTAGACCTCAATGGGCCTGACCTAATGTGACCTTTTTCCACTCTTTGGGAAGCCTTGCCTGTGAGAGTTCTCCAGAGAATTCATTGAAATGAGCTTCCTCACCATTTAATGTTTTCTGAATGAATGGAAACCCCCATTGCCTCCAACTTCATGCTTGAAAAATGGCTAGATAAATACCATGAAATTTTTGAAATTCCTATGACCAGGTGGCACTGGAGAAACATTGGATGTCCTGTTGCTGATTATGAGTATACCAGACAGTGCCTTGACTTACTGAGTTTCATGAAAATGGTGTAGAACAGAGATGCCAGTAAGATGGAGCCTGCTGAGTAGTGGGTCTAGAGCAGTGGTGGGGAGGTGTTTGATAAAACATCCGTGGTAGGGCCATGTGGATCTACCATTGGATTCCAAAGGGCTTGTAACTGACATGGTGCAGCCAGCAGACCCTTATATGTAAAGGCATCTTGTTATATGGAGAGTTTTCAGAGGAAAATGAAGAATCAGGTTGATATGGACATGGGGGCAATGGGGCAAGCAGAGAGAGATAGAAGCCTAGTTGGTGCATTCTCTTGTAGACCCTGACCCACCACACGTGACAGAACTCCCTCCAGCACTGTGTCCCAGTTTAGCTCCTAGTATTTCGGGAAACAAATACCAAACTCACAGTGCAGCAGAAAAATAACCACAAAATGTTGAGGAGGACCAAATGGCTGCGGTGTCCACACGGGGACACAATTTGTCTTCAGTGGCCTCAGTTTACCTACAAAGAGAGGATTCAGCACTGCTTCATCTTGTTCATTGGAAAATAAGAAACCATGTCCTCCAGGTCACATAGATGTAGACCCAGCTTTGATGGTCTCACTACATAGGAAGCCAAATCTCTTGAAAACAATATATAATTCAAGTGCGGAAGCTCAGAGGCAGTTTATCAAAAAGTTTTTAGGCCAGCAGAGCTCCATGTTTGTGGAGTGTTTACCCTGTCCCTTAGTTTTGTAAACTCCTCTACCACCTCCAAGGTTGTGAGCTCCTGAGCATTTTACATTCCAGATATGTATTCACTGATTTTGTAACTCTTCTCCTCTAATTGTGTCTTACTTGGGGTGAAGGCAATGTCAAGGCATTCTTCTGGATGAGAGCGGGAGGATATTTGTGCAGCATATATTTACATACACATTGGATTCATTTTCCAATTTTCCATTCGAAGTACTGAATCCCTGACACTAACCCATACCAAGTAGACTCAGACTATTCATCCTAATATAATGGGGAAAATTAACCCAACACAATAGAAATACAAGCACTTCAGAGGAGACATGTTGTATAGTTGGACGTGACATTTGCATTATATTAGTTAGGAGACATAAATCTAGTCAAATTTTAATGGAAATATTCTCCATGTGTTTTTAAACTTAACAAATATGTGAATGCTTGTTTCCCTTTTCTGTAGCCTATTCACACAAGTATATTTATATGCATATATAGAATCCTACCAGGTATCACAGGTACATTTTTGTGAGGTGGCTGTCTTGGCAGATACAAATTGTGAGAAGAGTTCACTCCTCCTAAATGCTGTTGGAAATGAAAATTCAACCTATAGGAGAGCGTCCTAGTACAACAACATTATACATAAACTCATGTTCAGTAAAATAAATATGTTTGCATCTGTGGATGATATATATTTACTGATGAATTTCGATTCGCATGTATATTGGCACTTTTTAATGTCTGTGAGTGTTGTGTGTGTTTGTGTGTGTGTGTGTGTGTGTGTGTAGATATAGATATAGATATAGATATACTCTCCAAATTTTTCAAAATATGAAATATATATGTCTAATATACACTCTCTAAATTCATTCATGTTCATGTATGTGGATTTATAATCCACTTTTCACAGGATTATAATCAGAAATATTCATCCACCTGAAATACATATTTGTTTCCTAGTACTGAAAACTAACTTCAGTGAATGGTGCATACAAATCCTAATTATTCTACAGTGGACTGACCCAGTCTAACATCAATGCAAGTAGACTCCTATGGGACATGATATGTAATTTGTCATTCATTTGTATTCGACACTGGTACATTATTGTTTCTTCAGTTTTTGCACATCATAGGATATACATTTCATCCACAAGTTCACAAATTAATAGGCATTTGTTTCAACTTTAATCACTTCTTGCTTCTGAACACATGTATTCTCAGGGTTTCTTGACTGGTCTTTTCATGAGACTTCTTTCCATACACATTATTTTGAATTTCCATAATCATTTTTAAGCAAACCTCACACACTCTTCATGATAAACCAAAACACTAATATTTCCATTAGATATATCACTGGTTGGAATGAATGATTGTATATCAATATACGATTTCCTTTAATTTTTCAGATATCAGTTCAATTCATTATTTCAAGTTCAAAAAAGTTATATTATTTATTCACATTATGGTCTATTCATGCTTTTTCTCTATGTTCATAGAAACAGGGTACACCTCTTTGTACCCCAATTCTTATTTTACATCTTCAATATATTGCTCCCAGAAATGGTTAAAGAAACACTCATGTCACCTCATTATCACAGTAATATTCTGGACAAAAATGGAAAGGTCACACTTATGATTGTACCAAATCCTAAATGGAAGGTGAACATGGATTTCTAAAAACATCCGTGTCCTGGTTGCCTAATGCTGTCAATTGTCAATCCTATTGGTGACTACATTTTTGTTTTTTCCTAATTTATATATTCAAACCCAACCCTGTTGAAAATGTCCAATTCTATCACTCACTTTATAATTCGCCTGATTTCGTAATGTTTCTATTGATATCTGCTTTTCTACATATTTTCCCCAGTTCAACATAGTGACTGACTCTTCATATGAGCTGACATTTACATTCACTCTATAACCAAAAGTGTATTGCTAAAGAACTTTTGGTCCAAATCCTATACTCACTCTTCTTCCTAAACCTACCGACTATCTTCCTAATCCTACTGAATATCCCTTTTTGACTGGATGTTCTCTTCTAAATTAAATCATCCAATGTACAAAGTCCTATGCCATTGTATATCGAATTATCTGAGACATCTTTGCAGAACATAATTCAAAGCTAAGTATCCCAATCAAGGGCAAAACCCTTCTGGGCTTCAAATCATACCTAGATTTCTCTTTTCATACTTGTATATCACCTCTATATTCTTGTAAATATTGCAGGTTACCAATACCATTATTCATCGCACAGAATCGTTCGTAACCCAAATCAAACCTGTTTTTAACCCCAAGTATACACTGTTCCCTCAATCATTTTACAGAAGAGCAGGGACAGAGTGGTTCTTACAATACAGGAAAGTTGGGGACCTTCCACCTAATGAGAACCTCAAATGTCCATGCAAAAATGATACCTGGAGAAGTTGTACACAGGTATGAAGCAACTGAGAGAGCAAAAGTCATCTTCCATGGCAAACAACCTGGTCAGAATGAAGGGATGTTTCTGAATCTGCATCTCTCTTCTTATTGTAGAGAAGAGGGACCAAACCAGGCCTTAGTGGAGAGATGTTCCCGGGTGCCAATGGTTGATATACATTCTACCTTATGAAAGTGTCACAGGAAGTAGGGGCAACCTCCATCTTATGTTACCCTTGGAAGCAACTGTTAGGACAAAGTGGTTGCCAAGGCAGTGACCTCATTCAGTTCCAAAGAATGTGACATACCTCATTTCCTTGGTGATGGAACTCTCTGAACTTGGTATCCAAGAAGCCAGGCACCCAGATGCAGTCCCAGTCCCAGTCCCAGTGGGCTCACTTGTTTGGATTTCCCAAGGACAGAGTCAATTTTCTTTGTACCTAATGATGTGAGAATGGCCAAATGTCAGGAGAGCTCTGAAGGTGGACCATTTCTGAGAAAACAGGTAGTGGATAACCACTTTTTCCTGACGTCTTCACAGAGTTGGTCAAGGAAACACAATCTGAGAGAAGACAGGCCATTTCGGGGGAACATTGTATGGCCCACTGGTCAGAGGACACTCCGGATAGTCACAGACCTACTTGGGGGAAGGAGGTGCCTTTGTGGGAGTGGGTGTGGGTTTGTTGTTTTGTCTCATGTTCTGAGAATAGATAGGAAAGGCGGTTTGTTTGGATTGGACTGGACAGTTTCTAGTAAGTCATTTGACACGGCGAGTGTTTCTGTTTCTGTGTATCCCACTGTGTCCGTTGTTGTACACATTAGAAAAGAGAATGCATTAATGGATGTGTCCTGTCTAGTATAAATCTTCCCATAATTCATCCTGCCCAATATATGAAAGGACTGCAGCTTGTCTTATCGATGTGCAACACCTGCTATCTTTCTAAGTTGTTGTTTTCTTCCTGAATTCTGGCCACTCTCCAGAATAGGCTCATGGATTTGTCTCCTAAATATGTACCACCTCCAAGCTCTGTGACATGACCATGCACTGGATAGCTGAAGAGAATGGCGAGCATCTCAGAAAACTCAGATATCAGTGTGACCAGGATAGTCTCAGTGCAGAAACCCTGCTTTGGGCCTTTTGCTTACTTATTGTTGTGTTGCACTGAATGTCAGGAAGGTCTTTGCTCAGGCCACCCCTTTGTGAAGCCTGAAGAAAACAGTTTTCAAATGGAAATGAATGGGACTCACCTGTGGCTCTTGCTTAATTGCTTTCGAAAGGGATGTGTCTTTATCAGCCTCTTGGACCTGTGTGTGGCTGTGACTTAGATTCTCAGCACCTGATGGATCTTAAGAATGATCCCATGTGAGCTTCCAAAACCAAAATGGCAAAAAATATCATTCATTGTGGATGAAGTCTCTTGCCTTCCTCTGTTAGGTTCCTGCACTCCATCAAATGACAATAGGGATTCTTTGGGTCAAATGAGTTTTTCAAAGCCCTGCAGAGGTGCTTGTGTTTTTGCATGACTCTAAATCACCTAAAGAATCGATATCTAAAATCAGTAGGCGTCAAATTGGAGGAACACAGAAGTATTAACGGCAGGCTTATTTGTTCACTCCTGGTTCACAGAAACTGTGTCCAGGCTACCCTGACTTTAGGCAAATGAGGGGCAAACGAGCTGATTTTGGACACTCTCTTGGGCTGCGCCCCTCATGGAAACCTCCAGCCAGAGGTTAAGATGATTCCCTATATGGAATAAGATGAGGGCCATGTGGGAGTGTTTTGGTTTTAATTTTGGTCATTTGTGTGGCATTGGAAAAAATGACTGGGTACACGTAGGCTTGAACACTGGTGTGATACCCCTTAGAGACTGGGTTTTGGAACTGAACTCAGAGAAACATTGTCATGAATTTTGTTGGGATTTTAATAGGCCAAGCATGAAAGTCGCTCTTGGAAACTGAGACCTAGGCCCCGGGTGGATTTCCAAAGAGGCCTGGGAATCTCAGCAAGGATATCACATGATTTTATTGTTAAAGAAATGGCAGCCATAGTTGAGAGTCAAAACACACATGGACCTCACATTGTAGACCTCAATGGGCCTGGCCTAATGTGACCTTTTGTCCACTCTTTGGGAAGCCTTGCCTGTGAGAGTTCTCCAGAGAATTCATTGAAATGAGCTTCCTCACCATTTAATGTTTGCTGCATGAATTGAAATCCACAGTGCCTCCAACTTCATGCTCGAGAAATGGATAGATAAATACCATGAAATTTTTAAATACCTATGACCAGGTGGCACTGAAGAAATATTGGATGTCCTGTTACTGTTCATGAGTATACCAGACTGTGCCTTGATTTACTGAGTTTCATGAAAATGATGTAGAACAGAGATGCCAGTAAGTTGGAGCCTGTTGAGTAGTGGGTCTAGAGCAGTGGTGGGGAGGTGTTTGATACAACATCCGTGGTAGGGCCATGTGGATCTACCATTGGATTCCAAATGGGTTGTAACTGACATGGTGCAGCCAGCAGACCCTTATATGTAAAGGCATCTTGTTATATGGAGAGTTTTCAGAGGAAAATGAAGAATCAGGTTGATATGGACAAGGGGGCAATGGGGCAAGCTGTGAGAGATAGAAGCCTAGTTTGTGAATTCTCTTGCAGACCCTGACCCACCACTCGTGACACAACTCCCTCCAGCACTGTGTCTCAGTTTAGCTCCTAGTATTTCGTGAAACAAATACCAAACTCACAATGCAGCAGGAAAAACACCACAAAAAGTGGTGGAGGACCTAATGGCTTCACAGTCCACACGGGGAGACACTTAGTCCCCAGTGGCCTCAGATTATCTACAAAGAGAGGATTCAGCACTGCTTCATCTTGTTCATTGGAAAATAAGAAACCATGTCCTCCAGGTCACATAGATGCAGACCCAGCTTTGATGGTCTCACTACAAAGGAAGACAAATCATCTGAAAACAACATATATTTCAATTGCGGAAGCTCAGACGCAGTTTCTCAAAAAGTTTTTAGGCCAGCAGAGCTCCATGTTTGTGGAGTGTTTACCCTGTCCCTTAATTTTGGAAACTCCTCTACCACCTCAAAGGTTGTGAACTCCTGAGCATTTTCCGTTCCAGATATGTATTCACTGATTTTGTAACTCTTCTCCTCTAATTGCGTCTTACTTGGGGTGAAGGTAATATCAAGGCATTGTTCTGGATGAGAGCGGGAGGATATTTGTGCAGCATATATTTACATACACATTGGATTCATTTTCCAATTTTCCATTCAAATACTGAATCCCTGAAACTAACCCATACCTAGTAGACTCAGACTATTCATCCTATTATAATGGGAAAAATTAACCCAACACAATAGAAATACAAGCACTTCAGAGGAGACATGTTGTATAGTTGGACTTGACATTTGCATTATATAAGGTAGGTGTTATAAATCTAGTCAAATTTTAATGGAAATATTCTCCATGTGTTTTTAAATTTAACAAATATGTGAATTCTTGTTTCCCTTTTCTGTAGCCTATTCACATATGTATATTTATATGCACATATAGAATCCTACCAGGTATCACACGTACATTTTTGTGAGGTGGCTGTCTTGGCAGATACAAATAGTGAGAAGAGTTCACTCCTCCTAAAACTGTTTTAAATGAAAATTCAACCTATAGGAGAGCGTCCTAGTAGAACAACATTATACATAAACTCATGTTCAGTAAAATAAATATTTTTGCATCTGTGGATGATATATATTTACTGATGAATTTCTATTGGCATTTATATTGGTACTTTTTAATGTCTGTGAGTGTTGTGTGTGTGTGTGTGTTTGTATAGATATAGATATAGATATAGATATAGATATAGATATAGATATAGATAGATGTAGATATACTCTCCAAATTTTTGAAAATTTGGAATATTTTTGTCTTATTTTGCACTTCCTAAATTTTTCATATTCATGAATGTGTATTTATAATCATCTTTTCTCAAGATTATTCTCAGAAACATTCATATACCCTACTAGACTCTGACTACTAATACTAATATAATGGAGAAAAATATCCCAAACAGAATAGAAATACAAGCATTTCAGAAGGGACATGGTGTATAGTTGGACTTGCCTTTTGCATGATATAAGGTAGGAGTTATAAATCTATTCAATTTGCTGAAATACTTTTCCATATGTTATTGTTTTTGACACAAAACAAAATTTAGTCTTCGAAAACTAAATAAAATTGACACATCCTTAACCAAGCTAATGAAGAAAAAAAACCTCAAATTACTAAAATTAAGGATCGTAAAAGAACTTTTACAGAGTACACAACTAAAATACAGAGAATAATTAAAAACTAATTTGAAAATTTATACTCTAATAAATTAAAATACCATGATGACATCAATAAAATTTTAGAGATATACCCAAACTGAATTAGTAGGACATGAACAATTTAAACAAATCAATTTCAAGCAATGAAATAGAAGTTGCTGTCAACAGCCTACCAATCAATCAACGCCCAGGAACAGACAGATTCTCAGTCAAGTTCTACAAGACCTTCAAAGAAGCATTCATCACAATACTCCTCATATTATTCCATAAAATAGAAAAGCATGGAACTCCTCCAAACTCATTTCATGAGGATAGTATCACTCACATACCAAAATCAGACAAAGACACATCAAGGAAAGAAAACTTCAGAGCAATATTCCTGACAAACATATATACAAAAATTCTCAATAAAATTCTTTTTTTTAAGCCAAAGTTAATCAAAAGGGATAAAGAGGGACACTACACACTATTCCATGTGTTTTTAAAGTTAAGAAATATATGAATTCCTGTCTCCCTTTCTCTGTAGCCTATTAAGCACATGTATTTTTATATGCACAAATAGAATCCTACCTGGTTTCACACGTACATTCTTGTGAGGTGGCTGACTTGGCAGATACTATTTGTGAGAAGAGATCACTCCTCCTAAATGCTGTTGGTACAGAAAATTCAACCCATGGGTGAGCTTCCTAGATGAACAACATTCTACATACATCCATGTTCAGTAAAATGAATATTTTGGGATATGCGGATGAGTTATTTTTCATGATGAATTTCGATTGACATATATATTGTGACATTATAATGTGTGTGTGTTTGTGTGTCTATATATATATATATATATATATATATATATATATATATAGTCTCCAGATTTTCCAAAATATGAAATATATGTCTTCTTATACACCGCCTGAATTCATTCATATTCATATATGTGGATTTATAATTAACTTTTAACAAGTTTATTCTCAGAAATATACATCCACTGACATACATATTTGTTTCCTAGTACTGAAAACTAACTTCAGGGAAGGGTTCTTACAAATCCTAATATTTCTAGAGTAACTGACCAAGTTTAACATCAATGCAAATACATTCCTATTTGATATGATGTGTTTGTTAAAGTTCATTTTTATTCAAACTTGGTACGTTATTATTTATTCAGTTTATGGACATCATAAAATATATCCTTTCATTCACAAGTTCACAAATTTATAAATATTTGGTTCACTTTCAATCACTTCCTCCTTCGGAACACATATATTCCTTCATGTTTCTTGACGGGTCTTTTCACTGGACTTCTTTCTAAACACGTTATTTTCGATTGAATAATCATTTTTGAAGCAAAACTCACACACTATTCATGATAAACGGTAACCCTAATAATACCATTAGATATATAACTGGTTGGAATTAATGTACGTATATCAATATATGATTTCCTCTATATTTTCAGATATTAAAACAATCCATTATTTAAATTTGGAACCAGTCATATAATTTTTTCACAGTATGGTCTATTAATGCATCATCTCTATATTCATCAACACAGGGTAAACCTATTAGTATCCCCAGTACTAATTCATATGTTTTCAAAATATTGCTCCCAGAAAAGGTGGAAGAAATACTCATGTCACCTGATCTACATATACATATTATCACAGTAATATTCTGGACACAAAATGCAAAGGTCACCGTTATGATTGCAATAAAGCCTCAATGGAATGTGAACATCAATTACTAAAAACATCCATGCCCAGTTTGCCTAATGCTCTCAAATGTCAATCCAATTGGTGACTACATTTTTGTTTCTTTTTAAGATTATGTATTCAACCTCAACCCTGTTGAAAATGTCTAATCCTATCACTCACGTTATACTTTGCCTGATTTCCTAATGTCTCTATTGATGTCTGCTTTCCTACATATTTTTTCCCAGTTCATCATTGTGCCCGACTTTTCACATATGGTGCCATTAATATTCACTCTCTAACCGAAACCTATTGCTAAAGAACTTTTGGTCCAAATCCTAGACTAACTCTTCCTTCTAAACCTACGGACTATCTTTCTAATCCTACACACTATCCCTTTTTCACTGGATGTTCTCTTCTACATTCAATCATCTGAGGTACAGGGTCTTATGCCATTGTATATCGATTTAACTGAGACCTCGGTGCAAAACATTACTCAAGCTAAGGATCCCAATCAAGGGCCCAAATCCTTCTGGGCTTAAAATATTACCTAGATTTCTGTTTTCATACTTATATTTTACCTCTATATTCTTTTAAATATCGCTGGTTCCCAATACCATTATTCATCCAGCAGAATGATTCCTAAGCCAAATGGAACATGCTATTGACCCTAACCATACAATGTTCCCTCAATCTCACTTTACAGAAGAGGAGGGATAAAGTTGATATTACAATACAGGAAGTTAGGAGATCTTCCACCTGCTGAGTACCTCAAAATCCATGCAGAAATAATCCCTGGAGAAGATGTTGGCAGCTATGAAAGACCTGAGAGAACAAAAGTCATATTCCATGGCAAACAACATGGTCAGGATTAAAGGATGTGTCTGAGTCATCCTCTCTATTTTTAATGCAGGGAAGATGGACCAAAGCAGGCCTGTGTGGAGAGCTGTTCCCAGGTGACTATGGTTTCTATACCATTCTAACATGTGAATGTATCACAGGAAGTAGGGCAGCCTCCATGTCAGGAGACACTAGGACGCAACTGTTAGGACAAAGTGGTGGCCAAGACAGGGACCTCATTTATTTCCTGAAGGTAGTGACCTCACCTCATTTCCTTGGTGATGGAACTCTCTGAATTTTGTGATCCAGGAAGCCAGGCACCCAGAGCCAGTCCCAGTCCCAGTTGCAGTCGGCTCACTTGTTTGGATTCACTAAGGACAGAGTCAGTCTTTCTTGGTACCTACTGATGTAAGGGTTGCCAAATACCAAGAAAGCTCTGAAGAGGGGTCTTTCCTGAGAGGACAGGAATTGGCTCACCACTGCCTCCTGACAACTTCACAGAGTTGACCAAGGAGACCAGATGTGAGACAGAAAGGCCATTTCTGGGGAACATCATATGGCCTACCAGTCAGAGGACACTCCAGATAGTGACAGACCTACTTGTGGGAAAAAGTTGCATTTGTGGGTGTTGGTTTGTGTTTGTGGTTTTTTTCTCATGTTCTGAGAATAGGTAAAAAAGGAGGTTTGTTTGGTTTGGAGTGGACTGTTTCCAGTAAGTCATTTGACAAGGAGACTGTTTCTATGTCTGTGTATCCCACTGTATTTTTCTTTGTAGATATTAGAAAAAAAATAGCTCATTGGTTGTGTCCTGTCTAGTAGAAAGCTTCCCAGCATGCATCCTTTCCAATTAATGAATGGACTGAGGCTTGCCTTATCCATGGGCAACACCGGCTATCTACCTAATTTTCCATTTTTTCATGAATTCTGGCCACTCTCAAGATTAGTATCATGTATTTTTGTACAAGATATGTACCACCTCCAAGCTCTGTGACATGGCCATGTACTGGATAGCTGAAGGGAATGGCGAGCATCTCAGAAAACTCATATATCAGAGTAACCAGGAAAGTCTCCGTGGAGAAACCCTGCTTGGGGCCTTTTGATTACCTATTGTTCTGTTGCTCTGAATGTCAGAAAGGTCTTTGCCTCAGGCCACCCCTTTGTGAAGCCTGAAGAAAACAGTTTTAAAATGGAAATGAATGGGCATCACCTGTGGCTCTTTGCTTCCTAGCTTTGGAAATGGATGTGTCTGAATCAGCCTCTTGGCCCTGTGTGAGCCTGTGGTTTAGATTTTCAGCACCTGATGAATCTAAAGAAAGATCCCATGTGGGCATCCAAAACCTAAATGGAAAAAAGATCAGTGATTGTGGATGATGCCTCTCGCCTTCCTCTGTAAGATTCCTGACCTCCATCAAGTGAGAATAGGGATCATTTGTGTCAAATAAGTTCTTCAAAGGGCTGCAGAGGGGAGACAATAGGTGCTTGGGTTTTCTTATAACTCCAATTCACACTAAAAATCTATACCCCACAGTCAGTATGCCTCAAATTTGAGAAGTGGAGTAGTATTAACGGCAGGCCTATTTGATCACTTCTGTTTCACACTAACGTTGTCCAGGCCACCCTGACTTTAGGCAAATGAGGGGCAAGGGAGTTTATTTTTGACACTGTCTTGGGCTGTGCCCCTCATGGAAACCTCCAGCTAGAGGTTATGATTAGTGTCTATATAAAAGATGAAGAGGGCCGTGTGAGAGTGTTTTGGTTTTAATTGTCATCATTTGTGTAGCAATTGGAAGAGATGCCTGGGTCCACCTGGGCTTGAACTCTGTTGTGATTCCCCTTAGAGACTGAGTTGTGTAACTGACCTCAGAGAAGTATTGCCATGAATTGTGTTGGGATTTCAGGAGGCCACACATGAGATTCACCATTGGAATCTGAGATCTTGGCCCAGGGTGACTTTACACAGAGCACTGGGAATCTAAGCCAGGATATCACAAGATTTTATTCTGAAAGATTCCAGCCATAGTTGAGAGTCAAAACACACATGCAACTCACATTGTAGACCTCAATGGGCCTGGCTTCATGAGACCTTTTGCCCACTCTTTGGGAAGCCTTGCCTGTGAGAGTTCACCAGAGCTTTCATTGAAATGAGATTCCTAACCATTTATTGGTTCCTGTATAAATTGAATCCCACAGTGCCTCCAACTTCATTATTGAAAAATATCTAGATATATACCATGAATTTTTTGAAATTACCATGACCAGGTGGCACTGGAGAACATTTGGATGTCCTGTTGCTAATCATGATTGTACCAGACAGTGCCTTAATTGACTGTGTTTCATGAAAATGCTGTAGAACATAGATGCCAGTAAGTTGGAGCCTGCAGACTAGTGGGCATAAAGCAGTGGAGTGTAGGTGTTTGAAAAAACATCAGTTGTGGGTCCACGTGGATCTGGCATTGGCTTAGAAATGACTTGTCACTGACATGGTACATCCAGCAGACCCTTCTATGTAAAGGCATCTTGCTATATGGAGAGGATTCCTGCCAATGATCAGAATAAAAGGGCTATTGTCGAGTTGAAAAGCTATGTGGGATTTAAGCCTCATTGGTGCATTTTACTGCAGACCCTCACCCACCACATATGAGAGTACATCCTCCAGCACTGTGTCCCAGTGGAGCTCCTTGTATTTCGTGAAGCCAATACAAAACTCACAGTGCAGCAGTAAGAAACACCACGAAAGTGGAGCATGAACAAATGGCTTTACAGACAACACGGTTAGATACTTAGACCCCAGTGGCCAAAGTTTCCCTACAAATAGAGAATTCAGCACTGCTGCCTCATGTCCACTAGAAAATAAGGAACCATGTCATCCAGGTCACATAGATGGAGACCCAGCATTGATGGTCTCACTACAAAGGAAGCAAAAGCTCCTGACAAAAACATATTTCAACTGCCCAACCTCAGAGGCAGTTTCTCAAAAAGTCATTAGGCCAGCAGAGCTCCATGTTTGTGAAGTGTTTACCCTCTCCCTTTTTGTAAACTGTTCTACCTCCTACAAGTTTGTGAAGTTCTGAGCATTTTCCTTTCCACATATGTATTCACAGATTTTCTAACTCTTCTCCACTAATTGTGTCTTATTTGGGGTGAAGGTAATGTCAAAGCATTGTTCTGGCTGAGAGTGGGAAGATTTTTGTGTAGCACATATTTGCATACATATTAGATTCATTTTCCTATTTTCCATTTGAAATACTGAATCCCTGACACTAACCCGTACCCTACTAGACTCTGACTACTAAACCTAATATGATGGAGAAAAAGAAACCTAACAGAATAGAAATACAGGCCTTTCATAGGAGGCATGGTGTATACTTGGACTTCCTTCTGCTTTATCAATGGTATGTGTTATAAATCTAGTCAACTTTTCATTGTAATACTTCTCCATGAGTTTTTAAAGTTAACACATATGTAAATTTCTGTCTCCCTTTCTCTGTAGCCTATTCATCAAATGTATTTTTTTATGCATTTTTAGAATTCTACCTGGTATCACATGTACATTCTTGTGAGATCGCTTATTTTGGAAGATACAAATTGTGAGAAGAGATCGCTCCCTCTAAATACAGATGGAACTGGAATTTCCACCTATGGGTGAATTTCCTAGATGAACAATATTATGTATAAATAAATTTTCAGTAAAATGAATATTTTTGGATACGTGGATGATATATATTTCATGATGAATTTCGAATGGCATATATATTGCTACATTTTAATGTCTGTGTATGTGTGTATCTATCTATTTATCTATCTATCTATATAGATATAGATATCTACTCTTAAGATTTTCAAAATATGAAATATATGTGTCTTATTATACACTCCCTAAGTAAACTCATGTGTGTGTATGTAGATTTATAATCAACTTTTCACAAAATTATTCTTAGAAATATTCATCCACCTTAAATACATATTTTTTCCTAGTACTGAAAAGTAAATTAAGTGAATGGTGTATACAATTCGTAATATTTCTACAGTGACTGAACCAGTTTCACATCAATGTAAGTAGACACCTATGGGACCATGATGTGTATTTTGAAGTTCATTTTTATTCAGACACTGGTACATTACTATTTCTGCAGTTTATGGACATTATAGGATATATCCTTTCATCCACAATTTCACAAATTTATAGGCATTTGGTTCACTTTCAATCACTTCCTACTTCAGAACACATGTATTCCTCCATGTTTCTTGACTGTTCTTTTCATGAGATTCTTTCCAAACACAGTATTATTGATTTCCATAATCACTTTTGAAGCCAAACTCACACACTCTTCATGATAAACCATAACGCTAATATTACCATTAGATGTATAACTGGTTGGAATGAATGTATGTATATCAATATAAGATTTCCTATATATTTTCAGATATCAATTCAATCCATTATTTAACGTTTGAACCAGTTATATTATTTATTCACAGTATGGTCTATTAAGGCATCATCTCTATATTCGTAGACCGATGGTATACCTGTTTGTATCCCCAATACTAATTTTTAAGTCTTTAAAATATTGCTTTCAGAAATGGTGGAAGAAATACTGTAGTCACCTGATATACATATACATTTCATCACGGTAATATTCCTGAAACAAAATGCAAGGGTCACACTTATGATTGTATCAAAGCCTATATTGAAAGTGAGCATGTATTACTAACAACATCCATGCCCTGATTAACTAATGATCTCAAATATCATTCCTATTGGTGACTACATATTTGTTTCTTCCTAAGATTATATATTGAAACTGAACCCTGTTAAAAATGTCTTATCCTATCACCCACTTTGTACTTTGCCTTATTTCCTAATGTCTCTATTGATATCTGCTTTCCTACACATTTTCCCCAGTTTATCACTGTGACTGACTGTTCACATATGCTGACATTTACACTCACTCTCTAATCAAAACTCTATATCTAAAGAACATTTGGTCTAACTCCTCGACTCACTCAAATGGATTCTTCAAAGCCCTGCAGAGGGTAGCCCATAGTTGCTTGAGTTTTCTCATGACCCCAATTCACATAAAGAATCTATACCCCACAGAGAATAGGCCTCAAATTGGAGAAGTAGAGCAGTATTATTGGCAGGCCTATTTGATCACTCCTGCTTCACAGGAAGAGTTTCCATGCCACCCTGACTTTAGGCAAATGAGAGGCATGTGAGCTTATATTGGACACTGTCTTAAGCTGCGCCCTTCATGGAAACCTCCAGCCAGAGGTTATGATGAGTCTCTAAATTGAAGAAGATGAGGGCCATGTGGGAGTGTTTTGGTTTAATTGTGGTCATTTGTGTGGTGGTTGGAAGAGATGACTGGGTCCACCTGTGCTTGAACTCTGGAGTGATTCCCCTTAGAGACTGAGTTCTGGAACAGATCTCAGAGAAGTATTGGCATGAATTGTGTTGGGATTTTAGGAGGCCACGCATGAGAGTTGCCCTTGGAGACTGAGATCTAGGCCCAGGATAGCTTTCAAAGAGCACTGGGAATCTCAGCCAGGATATCACATGACTTTATTCAGAAAGACTTGGAAGCCATAGTTGAGAGTCAAAAAAAACATGGCCCTCAATTGTAGACCTCAATGGGCCTGGCTTAATGTGACCTTTTGGCCACTCTTTGGGAAGCCTTGCCTCTGAGAGTTCTCCCGAGCTTTAATTGAAATGAGCTTCCTCACCATTTCATGGTTCCCGAATGAATTGAATGCCACAGTGCCTCCAAATTTATCTTTGAAAATTGGCTAGATAAATACCATGAAATTTTTTAAATTCTTATGAACAGGTGGCACTGGAGAACCTTTGGATGTCTATTGCTGATCACGAGTGTACCAGACATTGCATTGATTGACTGGGTTTCATGAAAACGGTGAGAACAGAGATGCCAGAATGTTGAGGCCTGCTGACTAGTTGGCCTAGAGCAGTGGTGGGCAGGTGTATGATAAAACATCTGTCGTGGGGCCATGTGGATCTGCCATTGGCTTCCAAATGCCTTGTGACTGACATGGTGCAGCCAGCAGAACCATACAAGTTAACGGACCTTATTATATGGAGAGGTTTCAGGGCAATATTCAGAATCAGGTTGATATGGACATGGGTGCAAGCTTTTGGGGATAGAAGCCTGGTTGGTGCATTCTCCTGCAGACCCTCACCCACTACACGTGAGAGTACTCTCTATAGCACTGTGTCCCAGTTTTTCTTTTTGTATTTTGTGAAGCCAATACCAAACTCCCAGTGCAGCAGTAAGAAACACCACGAAAAGTGAAGTATGACCAAATGGCTTCACAGACCACATGGTTAGACACTTAGACCCCAGTGGCCTCAGTTTACCTACAAAGAGAGAATTCAGAACTGCTGCCTCATGTTCTATTGCAAATAAGGAACCATGTCATCCAGGTCACATAGATGCTGACGCAGCTTTGATGATCTCACTACAAAGGAAGCGAAAGCTCCTGACAACAACAAACATTTCAAGGGCCCAAACTCAGAGGCAGTTTCTCAGAAATTAATTAGGCCACCAGAGCTCCATGTTTGTGAAGTGTTTACCCTTTACCTTACTTTTGGAAATTCCTCTACCACCTCCAAGGTTGTGAACTCCTGAGCATTTTCTTTTCCAGATATATATTCACAGATTTTCAAACTCTTCTCCACTAATTGTGTATTACTTGTGGTGAAGGAACTATCAAGGCATTTTTTTGGATGACAGTAGGAAGATTTTTGTCTAACAAATATTCGCATACACATTAGATTCATTTCCCTATTTTCCATTTGAAATACTGAATCCCTGACACTAACCCATACCCTACTAGACTCTGACTACTAATCCTACTATGATGGAGAAAAAGAAACCTAACAGAATAGAAATACAGGCCATTCATAGGTGGCATGGTGTATACTAGGACTTGCCTTCTGCTTTATCAAGTGTATGTGTTATAAATCTAGTCAACTTTTCATTGTAGTACTTCTCCATGAGTTTTTAAAGTTAACACATATGTAAATTTCTGTCTCCTTTTCTCTGTAGCCTATTCATCTCATGTATTTTATTATGCATATTTAGAATCCTACCTGGTATCACACATACATTCTTGTGAGCTCACTGTTTTTGGATGATACAAATTGTGAAAAGAGATCACTCCCCCTAAATACTGATGAAACTGAAAATTCAACAAATTGGTGAATTTCCTAGATGAACAAAATTATACATAAATCCATGCTCAGTAAAAAGAATATTTTTGGATATGAGGATGATATATATTTCATGATGAATTTTGATTGGCATATATATTGCTACATTTTAATGTCTGTGTTTTTATCTTTATAAATATATATATATATATATATATATATATATATATATATATATACTCTCCAGATTTTTCACAATATTAAATATATGTGTCTTATTATTCACTCCCTAAATACATTCATATTCATGTATGTGGATTTGTAATCAAATTTGCACAAGATTATTCTCAGAAAAATTCATCCACATAAAATACATATTTATTTTCCACTACTGAAAACAAACTTCGGTGAATTGTGCTTACAAATCCTAATATTTGCATGGTAACTGACCCAGTTTAACATTAATGCAATTATAATCCTATGGGACATGATGTGTATTTTGAAGTTCATTTTTATTCAACAGTGGTACATTACTATTTCTTCAGTTGATGGATATCATAGGATATAACTTTTCATCCACAAGTTCACAAATCTGCAGGCATTTGGTTCACTTTCAATTACTTCTTGCTTCAGAACATATGTATTCCTCCATGTTTCTTGACTGTTCTTTTCATGAGATTCTTTCCAAACACATTATTTTCGATTTCCATAATCATTTTTGAAGGAAAGAGGCGCCTTACTTACCACCAGAAAGGTTCATTGAGGTCTCCTTGTCCTGCGCTGCGTGATTCCCGGCCAATGCACCAAATGTAAGGTTCCGGCGAATGTTGGAGGAAGAGACCATCAAGAAACTGCGGCTCATGCAACAGTAAAAGCCGTTTATTGAGGATCCAATCCAGCATGCTGGGGCTACGTGCTCACTCAAGATGGGAGAGCATCCCAGAGCCCCGAGCAGGGGTTGAGCAGTGCTTAAGTACACTTTTTGGGCAGGGCGGGACTTTACATATATTACAGTCTCCTTTAAGAAATCATCATACACCACGGGAAAATCAAACAACAATTCCTAAACATGATTAGTTCATTTATTGGTGGGAACATGTAAGGCGGGAGTGATAGGTCAGTTCTAAAGCGGGGTACACATTCAAAATGATTGGTTTAGGCCCTGCAATGCCTATGTGCCAGGCCTCACAGGGTCCTAGGTTATTAAAAAACCAGGCGGTCAGGGGGAATATTTACTGGGTAGTCCGGGAATTGTCCTACAAGCTACAGGAATTTCAGGTTTTGCGTGTAGCATAGGAACTTAACAATACCTGGTCCTTTACATTTTAACTCAAGCCTTGCTGCTTAAAAACTTTACAACACCCGGTCTTTTACACTTTAACTTTTACACTTTAATTTCAATTTCTTTTACGCTTACAGATCACTCCTGGTGCACAAGAAGGGTGTCCAAGCCACCCTGACTTTAGGCAAATGAGGGCCAAGGGAGCTTATTTTGGACACTGTCTTGGGCTGTGCCCCTCATGGAAACCTCCAGCCAGATGTTATGATGAGTGCCTTTATGGAAGAAGAGGAGGGCAATGTGGGATTGTTTTGGTATTAATTGTGGTCATTTGTGTGACGGTTGGAAGAGATGACAGGGTCCACCTGGGCTTGAAGTCTGGTGTGAATCCCCTTAAAGACTGAGTTCTGGAACTGACCTCAGAGAAGTATTGCATGAATTGTGTTGAAATTTTAGGAGGCCACGCATGAGAGTCGCTCTTATAAACTGAGATCAAGGCCCAGGGTGGCTTTCCACAGAGCACTGGGAATATCAGCCAAGATATCCCATGATTTTATTCTTAAAGACTTGGTAGCCATAGTTGAGAGTCAAAACACACATGGAACTCACAACGTATACCTCAATGGGCCTGGCTATATTTGACCTTTTGGCCACTCTTTGGGAAGCCTTGTCTATGAGAGTTCTCCAGAGTTTCATTGAAATGAGCTTCCTCAACATTTAGTGGTTCTTGAAACCCACAGTGCCTCCAACTTCATCCTTGAAAAATGGCTAGATAAATACCATGAAATTTTTGAAAATCCCATGACCAGGTGGAACTGGAGAATCTTTGGGTGTCCTGTTGCTGATCATGAGTATACTAGAGGGTGCCTTGATTGACTGGGTTTCATAAAAATAATGTAGAAAAAAGATGCCAGTAAGTTGGAGCCTACTGAGTAGTGGGCCTAGAGCAGCGGTGGGCAGGTGTGCAGGTGTGTGATAAAACATCTGTGGTAGGTCCATGTGGTTTGGCCATTGGCTACCAAATGCCTTGTGAAGGACATGGTGCAGCCAGCAGACCCTTATTTGTAAAGGCATTTTGATATATGGAGAGGTTTCAGGGCAATTTTCAGAATCAGGTTGACATGGTCAATGGTGCAAGCTATGTGGGAAAGAAGCCTGGTTGGTGCATTCTCCTGCAGACCGTGACCCACCACAGTGACAGAACTCTCTCCAGCACTGTGTCCCAGTTGAAATTGTTGTATTTCGTGAAGCAAATACCAAAGTCCCAGTGTAGCAGCAAGAACCACAACAGAAAGTGGAAGAGGACCAAATGGCTTCACAGTCCACACGGGGTGACACTTAGACCCCAGTGGCCACAGTTTACCTACAAAGAGAGAATTCAGCACTGCTGCCTCAGGTTCATTGGATAATAAGAAATCATGTCCTCCAGGTCACATAGATGCAGACCCAGCTTTGATGGGCTCACTATAAAGGAAGCTAAAGCTCCTGACAACAACATATATTTCAAGTGCCCAACCTCAGAGGCAGTTTCTCAAGAAGTATTTAGGCCAGCAGAGCTCCATGTTTGTGGAGTGTTTACCATGTCCCTTACTTATGGAAACTGCTCTATCACCTCCAAGGTTGGGAAATCCTGAGCGTATTCCATTCCAGATATGTATTCACGTATTTTCTAACTCTTCTCCTCTAATTGTGTCTTACTTGTGGCAAAGGTAATGTCAAGGCATTGTTGTGGATGAAAGTGGGAAGATTTTTGTGTAGCACATATTTGCATACACATTGGATTCATTTTCCAATTTTCCATTCAAAATACTGAATCCCTGACACGAAACTATACCCTACTAGACTCTGACTACTATTCCTAATATGATGGAGAAAAATAACTCAAACAGAATAGAAATACAAGCAGTTCAGAAGAGGCATGGTGTATAGTTGAACTTGCCGTTTGCATTATGTAGGTTAGGTGTTATAAATCTAGTTAATTTTTAATTGAAATAGTTCTCCATGTGTTTTTAAAGTTAATGAATATGTGAATTCCTGTATCCCTTTCTCTGTAGCCTATTCAGCACATGTATTTTTATATGCACATATAGAATCCTACCTGGTATCACATATACATTCTTGTGAGGTGGCTGACTTGGCAGATACAAATTATGAGAAGAGATCACTCCTGCTAAATGCTGTTGGATCTTAAAATTCAACCTATGGGTGACCTTCCTAGTTGAACAACATTATTCATAAATCCATGTTCATTAAAATTAATATTTCGGGATCTATGAATGATATATATTTCACCATGAATTTCGATTGGCATATATATTGCCACTTTATAATGTCTGTGTGTGTTTTGTATATATATACTCTCCAGATTTTTCACAATATGAAATATGTGTCTTATTATTCACTCCCTAAATACATTCATATTCATGTATGTGGATTTGTAATCAACTTTGCACAAGATTATTCTCAGAAATATTCATCCACCTGAAATACTTATTTGTTTCCTAGTACTGAAAACAAACTTCAGTGAAAGGTGCATACAAATCCTAATATTTCTACCGTAACTTACCAAGTTTAACATCAATGCAAGTAGATTCCTATGGGACATGATGTGTATTTTGACGTTCATTTTTATTTAAAACTGGTACAGTACTATTTCTTCAGTTTATGCACATCCATGGATAAATTTTTCACCCAAAATTTCAAAATTAAAGACATTTGTTTCACTTTCAATCACTTCCTGCTTCCGAACACATGTAGTCCTCCAGGTTTTTCGACTGGTCGTTTCATGAGACTTCTTAACAAACACATTATTTTCGATTTCCATAATCACTTTTGAAGGAAAACTCACACACCCTCTTCATGATAAACCGTAACCCTAATATTACCATTAGACTTATAATTGGTTGTAATGAATGTATGTATACCAATATCAATATAAGATTTCCTGTATATTTTCAGATATCAATTTATTCTAACTCCAATTTCTAAAGTTGGATCCAGTTATATTATTTATTCACAGTACGATCTATTCATGCATCATCTCTATATTCATTGACACAGGGTACACCTATTTGTATACCCAATACTAATTTATGGGTTTTAAAAATATTGCTTCCCATAATGGTGGAAGAAATACTCATGTCACCTGATCTACATATACATTTTATCACAGTAATATTCTGGACAAAAATGCAAAGGTCACACTTATGATTGTACCAAACCCTAAATTGAAAGTGAGTATATATTACTAAAAACATCCTTGTCCAGGATGCCTAATTCTCCCAAGTGTCAATATTGTTGGGGACTATATATTTGTTTCTTCCTATGATTATATATTCAACCTCAACCCTGTTGAAAATGTCTAATCCTATCACGCATTTTATAATTTGTCTGATTTCCTAATGTCTCTATTGAGACCTGCTTTCCTACATATTTTCCCCAGTTCATCATTGTGACTGACTCTTCACATGTGCTGACATTTACATTCACTCTCTAAACGAAACCCTATTGCTAAAAAACTATTGGTCCAACTCGAAGACTCACTCTTCTTCCTAAAACTACTATCTTCCAAATCCTACCGACTATCCATTTTTGACTGGATGTTCTCTTCGACATTCAGGCATCTGAGGTGCAAGGTTTTATTCCATTGTGTATAGATTTATCTGAGACTAAAATGCAGAATGTAATTCAAAGCTAAATATCCCAAAGAAGGGCCCAATGCCCTTTCTGGCTTCAAATCGTAACTAGATTTATGTTTTCATACTTATATTTCAAATATATATTCTTATAAATTTTGCAGGTTCCCAATACCATTATTCATCCAGCAGAATGATTCCTAACACAAGTCAAATATGTTATTGACCCTAACCATACACTGTTCCCTCATTCTAAATTTACAGAGAGGAGGGACAGAGTTGGTCTTACAATACAGGAAAGTAGGGGATCTTCCACCTGCTGAGAACCTCAAAGTTCCATGCAGAAATGTTGACTGAAGAAGATGTAGGCAGCTATGAAGAACCTGAGAGAACAAAAGTCATGTTCAATGGCAAACAACCTGTTCAGGATGAAGGGTTCTGTCTGAATCAGCCTCTCACATCTTAATTTAGAGAAGATGGACCAAACCAGGCCTGTGTGGGTAGCTGTTTCTGGGTGCCTATGGTTGTATACCATTCTAAATTGTGAAAGTGTCACAGGAAGTAGGGGCAGCCTCCTTCTCATGTGACACTTGGAAGCCACTGGTAGGACAAAGTGGTTGCCAAGGCAGTGACCTCATTCAGTTCCTAAAGGAAGTGACCTCACCTCACTTCCTTGGTGATGGAAATCTCTGAACTTGGGATTCATGAAGCCAGGCACCCAGAGCCAGTCCCAGTTCCAGTCCCAGTGGTCTCACTTGTTTGGATTTACCAAGGACAGTGTCAGTCTTTCTTGGTACCTACTAATGTGAGGATGGCCAAATGCCAGGAAAGCTCTAAAGAGGGGTCATTCCTGAGAAAGCAGGTAGTTTCTCACCTCTGGGTCCTGACACCTGCACAGAGTTGGCCAAGGAGACCAGATCTGAGACAGATCAGGCCATTCCGTGGGAATATAGTATGGCTCACCAGTCAGAGGACAGTCTGGATAGTCACAGAACTTCTTGGGGGAAGGAGGTGCCTTTGTGGGTGTGGGGGTGGGTTTCTGGTTTTGTCTCATGTTCAGAGAATAGGTAGGCAAGGCACTTTTTTTGGTGTGGAATGAACTGTTTCTAGTAAGTCATTTGACAAGGCGAGTGTTTCTATGTCTGTCTATCACACTGTGTCCGTGGTTGCAGATATTAGAAAAGAAAATGCATCAATGGATGTGTCCTGTCTAGTAGAATGCTTCCCAGCATTCATCCTGTCCAATTTATGAATGGATTTCAGATTGCCTTTTCGATGGGTAACACCTGCAATCTTCCTAAGTTTCAGTTTTCTTCTGGACTTCTGCCCCTCTCCAGAATAGGCTCATGGTTTTATGTCTAAGGTATGTACCACTTCCAAGCTGTGTGCCATGACCATGTACTGGATAGCTCAAAGGAATGGCGAGCATCTCTGAAAAATCAGATATTAGTGTGACCATTAAATCTCAGTGGAGAAACCCTGCTTTGGGCCTTTTGCTTACCTATTGTTCTGTTGCCCTGAATGTCAGGAAGTTCTTTGCCTCAGGCCACCCCTTTGTGAAGCCTGAGGAAAACAGTTTTCAAATGGAAATGAATGGGCAACACCTGTGGCTCTTTGCTTAATTGCTTTGGAAAGGGATGTGTCTGAATCAGCCTCTTGGCCCTGTGTTAGGCTGTAGCTTAGATTCTCAGCACCTGATGGATCTAAAGAAAGATCCCATGGGTGCATTAAAAACCAAAATGGCCAAAAGAGCAGTCATTGTTTATGAAGACTCTCGCCTTCCTCTCTAAGGTTCCTGACATCCATCAAGTGAGAATAGGGATCCTTTGTTTCAAAAGAGTTCTTCAAAGCCCTGCAGAGGCTATCCCATAGGTGCTTGGGTTTTCTCATGACCCCAATTTACATGAAGAATCTAAACCCTACAGTCAGTAGGCCTCAAATTGGAGAAGCCAAGCTGTATTAACGGCAGGCCGATTTGATCACTCCTGTTTCACAGTCAGGATTTCCAGGCCACACTGACTTTAGGCAAATGAGGGGCAAGGGAGGTTATTTTGGACACTGTCCTGTCCTGCGCCCCTCATGGAAACCTCCATCCAGAGGTTATGATGAGTGTCTATATGGAAGAAGAAAAGGGTTATGTGGGAGCATTTTGTTTGGAATTGTGGTAATTTGTGTGGCACTTAGAAGAAAAGACTGGGTCCACCTGGGCTTGAACTCTGTTGTGATTCCTCTTAGAGAATGAATTCTGGAACTGACCTCAGAGAAGTATTTTCATGAATTGTGTTTGGTTTTTACTAGGCCATGCATGAGAGTCGCCCTTGGAACCTGAGATCTAGGTGCAGGGTGGCTTTCCCCAGAGCACTGGGAATCTCAGCCAGGATATCACATGATTTTATTCTGAAAGACTTTGCAGCCACAGTTGAGAGTCAAAACACACATGGACCTCACATTGTAGACCTCAATGGGCCTGGCTTCATGTGACCTTTTTAGCCACACTTTGGGAAGTCTTGCCTGTGAGTGTTCTCTAGAGCTTTCATTGAAATGATCTTCCTCAACATTTAATGGTTCCTGAATAAATTGAAACCCAAAGAGCCTCCAACTTCATCCTCGACAAATGGCTTGATAAATACCATAAAATTTTTGAAATTCCTATGACCAGGTGGCACTGGAGAACTTTTGGATATCCTGTTGCTGACCATCAGTGTACCAGACAGTGCCTTGACTGACTTTGTTTCATGAAAATTGTGTAGAACAGTGATGCCAGTAAGTTGGAGCCTGCTCATTAGTGGGCCTAGAGCAGTGGTGTGAAGGTGTGTGATAAAACATGTGTGGTGGGGCCATGTTTATCTGCCATTGGCTTCCAAATGCCTTGTGACTGACAGGGTACAGCAAGCAGACCCTTATATGTAAAGGCATCTTGTTATATGGATAGGTTTATGGGCAATGTTCAGAATCAGGTTTGCTACCTGGTACCACACGTACATTCTTGTGAGGTGGCTGACTTGGCAGATACTAATTGAGAGAAAAGATCACTCCTACTAAACCCCAATGAAACTGAATATTCAACATATGGGTGAGCTTTCTAGTTGAACAACATTATACATAAATCCATGTTCAGTAAAATGAATATTTTTAGATCTGTGGATAATATATATTATATGATGAATTTTGATTGACATATATATTGCTACTTTTTTGTCTGTGTGTGTTTTGTGTTTGTGTGTGTGTATATGTATATATATATATATATATATATATATATATATATATATATATACACACTCTCCAGATATTTCAAAAAATGAAATATATGTGTCTCATATACACTCCCTAAATTCATTCATGTTCATGTATCTGGATTTATAATCAACTATTCACAAGATTATTCTCAGAAATATTCATGCACCTGAAATTTGCCTAATGCTCTCAAATATCAATCCTATTGCTGTCTACATATTTGTTTTTTCCTAAGATTATATATTCAAACTCAATCCTTTTCAAAATATCTAGTCCTGTCACTCACTTTGTAATTTCCCTGATTTCATAATGTCTCTATTGATATCTGCTTTCCTACATATTTTCCCCAGTTCATCATTGTGACTGACTCTTCAACTGTGCTCACATTTACATTCACTCTCTAACTGAAACCGTATTGCTAAAGAACTTTTGTTCTAAATTCTATACTCACTCTTCTTCCTAAACCTACTGACTATCTTCCTAATCCTACCAACTATACCTTTTTCACTGGATGTTCTCTTCTACATTCAATCATCCAAGTAAATGTCGGGGAAGCTTCGGAGAAGGAGACGACCAACAGAGTACTCATGATACAGCAAAAGGTTTATTGGGTTTCCAGCATGCTGGGGCTCAGAGCTCACTTTAATAGAGCAGATAGCCCTGAGAATAGCTTAAGTAGAGTTTGTATACTTTCCCTGGAGAAGGCAGGGAGGGAAGTTTATTGATGGGTCACGACGAGTGGGCAGTTTGCATGCAACTGGGTGAGGGAGTACATTCTGTAGTTTGGCAGTTGGGGACAGCACATTTTGGGAACAAGTTTTGCAAGCATTTCTCAAGATTTCAACAGTTTTTTGTTAAGCATAGGGAAATACAGGAAGTGACAAGTACTTATTTTATTAACCTTTCATTCCTCACTTCTTTTTCTGGCTACTTTTAATCATAAAAATTATCATTGGGGGGTTTCACATTCTATGTCTCCTAGTGGGGTATTACCATAAGTTTAACTCATCCAATTTGAGCCTGGAGAAAAGAAATTACACGGTTGAGAAAACAGGGTTTTATAGTTAGCAATAATATGAGGATTATTATTGGACCGGCCAGGGTTGATAAAAACGTAGTTAACCAGGGGCACTGTGTGAACCAAGACTCAAACAACCCTTTTTGGGACTCTCTCTCTCTTGTTGATGCTCTTTAATGTGTCTTTTTAATTTACTCATAGATTTTATTACAACTCCAGTATGTTCGGCATAAAAACAACATTCTTCCCTCAATGCAGCACAAAGGCCCCCTTCTTTAATGAAGAGGAGGTCCAAACCTCAACTGTTCTGTAAAACAACTTCAGAGAGAGAGGTTAAAGTTTCATGCAAAGCTCTGATGGTGGTTTCTAATATCTTAGTTTTGGTCTATTGCTGCTTCTAATTGGGTAATTTATTGTGTCACATGGACAAGGGCAGTGGTTCCTGGGCCCACCCGTGCAGCAAATCCTATTCCTAATATGATGGCTAAAGTGAGGGATATATGCTCCCAGTGGAACCTGGTTGTATGTCCCCCTATTTGATCTTCAAATGATCCTGCTTCATAATAGAGCACTCTGGGAAACATCTGCACCATTACACGATTAATCACATCTGTTGACCATTTCATGAAAACATAAACAAGGTTTAAGTATATAGAATTATTCTGTTGTAAGGACGGACAAGGCAAGGCACCTAAGATAGCACTAAAGACAGGGAAACAGTCCTATTTGGTTGCAACCGGATTCAGAGGGCATTGCTTCTGTTGTAATCAATTAATCCCCTGAAACTCAAGTTTAGGTAGTTTCAGAATTTTGTACCCAACATGTAAGGGAAGGTGCTCAGAAGCTCACAGTCTGCAGAAGTTCAAAAACGCAGTATTTGTTCCTGTTTTTCCCCTGTTCTGGGCAAGTTAACTTTTAAAGGACACCTGGGAGGGGGAGAGCTTTTTCTTCCCTTTCTTATTTTACCCCTGCCAGCTGTTACCATGGAGACCAGTTGGTAACTTCTTTATCTTAGAAATGTAGCCATCTCTGTGAATCCCCAGCTCAAGGACAGAGGCCTTGTTCACATATTTTGTGAAAAACTAGTAAAAGGGTGTCTACCTGAGAAGTGCTGATTTTTTTAGCCACTGGCCAAGTAGAACAGGGCAACACGAAAAGAGGAAGTTTATCTACATTGAACTCTTTTATAGGGACTCTTTTGCTGAAAGTCCTAAAGTCAGCCATGGTGAAGACTTCTGGAGAAGGTCAGTTAAGACTTTTCTGTGGGCCTAGTGCAGAGGGGGAAGACGGGGAAGGTGGGCTGTGATCAGCTCCGTGGATCTGAGAATGAGGAAGGAGAGATGTAAAAGAATAATGGGAAACGGGTTTGAGATTTTCCTAGCAACAAAAACTTGAGCAGTAGAACAGGTAGAGCAGAGAGGATGATGGGAGTGAGTATCTCAAAACGCATATGAGGGACGTTTAATTATTAGTAAACTGTTTTCAGTGATGACAAACCAACTTTAAAGGCCATTTTTATTACATCTTAGATAGGGGACTGAGGGCTCTCCTCAGCTGGTTTGAGCTTTGGTTTAGCTGGTAAGAAGACCTGGCGGGACCCGGTGCGAGCACTGACAGGACAAGAGAGGAGTGAGTGGGTGGAGGGGTACTTCAGTAACTGCTGCCTCAGCAAGGAGGCAATGGTCTGAGAACCGGCAGAGGTTTGGGTTTTTGATCTAGTAATTGGAGGGGAGAAATCAGGTTGCTGAGGTGGGAGTGACAGCAGAATGTCTGGAGCAGAAGGCTGAGGGTGAGGATCTATTGGAGAAGCATAGTTCAGGATGTGAGTGAAGGAGGGAAAAGGTCACGCAGAATTTGAGGATCTAGAGACCCCTCTGGGGGCCATCGGTTCTTCTTATCTAATTGGTAATATGGCCAATGATGTGTACTGAATTTGATGAGGAGTTTGGGTTCCATCAGGCAGCCCCTGTTTGCTCAAATCCCCATGACTTACAGAAGAAGTCGGCTTTCCCCCCACACAGCCGTGACTGTGGCTTTGAGAGTCTGCCCGGCAAACATAGTAATCTAGGCTAGCCAACCTGCATCTGGCTTGCATGTCCCTTCATCCATAATGTTTGTTTCCATTATCTATGCTACAGAAGTAATTTAATGGAATTTTAGTGGTATCCTCTTCATCAGGGATATCCCAATAGGTAAGACCTATAGCCAGCTGACAAATGTCTGGGAGGAATGATGGCCACCAGGTCCCTCAGGGGGCTGTATGCGAGATAGATTATACTTCTTTTCCAGTAGGATTTGTGATCAGCCATCACTGCTGAATGGGCTGATGTGGCTTAGGACTACTTGTGGCCAAGGAGAGAGTCCACAGACTTATCCACATGGCGAATACGCAATTTGAAGGTTTTACCAGTCTTTTCCAGTTTCCAGCCAGAGTCTGGACAGGGCGCAGGCTTGAGATGAGAGGCATGGATCCAGAAATTGATTCCATCTACCTTTACCACTGGAGGTGTTATAAGTAGCACCGGCTATGGTCCTTTCCAGCGGGGTTTCAAGCATGATACCTGATGTCGTCTTACGTAGATGAAGTCTCTTACTTGATATCGATGTGGAGTCCCTTTGTCCCCAGTTTGGTAGGCAGTGGCCAGCTGTTTACACAGGTATCACTGAGTTCTTTTTAGAGCTTTAAGTCTGTCAAGCAAGGGGGTGTGGATGGAATGGTTAGGTCTTTGAGTCGGGCTTAGGTCCCTTACTGCAGGAGGGCAACAATAGAGAATTTCACAGGGGCTAAGGTTACTCAAAGAAACAGAGGGAGTATTTCTTGCATGAAACATTGCATAAGGCAGGAGCATGG
The DNA here is from genome assembly GCF_048772815.1 of Callospermophilus lateralis. Lineage (NCBI taxonomy): Eukaryota > Metazoa > Chordata > Mammalia > Rodentia > Sciuridae > Callospermophilus > Callospermophilus lateralis. The sequence continues at coordinate 85,219 of NW_027514080.1, forward strand.
TCCAATCTTTTATGCTGTTCTCTAAGTTTAATTTTCTTAAGGTCTCTTTAATGGTTCAATTTATTCTATCTGCCTGTCCTGAACTCGGGTATCTATAAGCACAATATAACTTCCAATTAATTCCCTGGTTCCTGGCTAACCCCTGACTTACCTGGGCCATGAACACCGGTCCATTATCAGACCCTATTACCGGCTTAGCTTCCTCCAATGGTAAAGAGGCTGAGTCAGCAGCAGGGAAATCCATTTGAGGGTGTTGTGGGTTAGGGGACAAGGACAGGGGATTAGTAAGGGAAGAAGAGTCCAGTAGAGTCAAATCTGTGACACGGGGAGAACAGGGGGTGGAGGAGGAGGAGGTTGAGAGGGTTTGAGAGATCATGGGGGAAGGAGTAGGAGCAGAGGCAGGGGCAAGGAAAGGCTTCACCCATGGAGGAGGAGATTTGCAGATGTTCTGCCAAGTTAAGATATATGGCTGTTGATCCAGATGGCTATGTGTCCCCGGCTGAGATAATATCTCTGAATTTTTAAATTAGTGCGAAGTAGAAAGATCCTTCTAGGGGCCATCCGAATTCAAAGGTGGGCCATTCTGAGGCACAGAGATTCTGCCAGGTCCAGCATTTTACTAAAACAAGAAAGATTCTGAGCTCTTAAGCGGACTTTGTTCCAGTGATCAAGGGTCAGGGACAGAGGCATTGAACTGCTCTGTCCCATAATGAAAGGTACACAAACAGCAAAAGCAAGGACACATGACACAGATAAGACAAGACCATAAACACAGGCAATGGACGTCAAACACTGAAACCAGGAATGAGTAGCCGGCAAAACCCGATGGGATGACAATACCGAATCTGAAACAAAATATCACTGAGTTGAGGAGACTATTGTTCCTTAATTTCCCGAGTTTTCTGCGGCGTCCCCCAGGGAGGTGCCCTGTGTCTCCGTGACACGTCTCTCGGCCACCTTCGGAGGGAGCTCAGGCTCTTCATCGCCAGAGATTTTGCCAAGCCCTAACATGAAACCTGAAACCAGAAAGAGGTGCCTTACTTGCTCCGAGAGGAGCCCATTGGGGTCTCTCGTCTGCCACTGCCAGAACTCTGTGGAACCTCAATATGTAAAGGTCGGGCGAGTGTCGAAGGAAGAGACCACCAAGAGTCTGTCTCATGCAACAGCAATGGGTTTATTTGGGGTTCAGCATGCTGTGGCTCAGAACTCACTTAAATAGAGCAGAGAGCCCTGAGAACACCTTAAGCACAGCTTATATACTTTCCTTGGAGAGGGAAGAGAGGGAAGTTTACTAATGGGTGAGGGCATGTGGGCGGTTTGCATGACACTGAGTGAGGGAGTACATTCTGCAGTTTGGCAGTTGGGAACAGAACATTCTGGAAACAAGATTAGCAAACATTTCTCAAGATTTCAACAGTGTTTTGTTAAGCATACAGAAAAACAGGAAGTGACAAGTACCTATTTTATTAACCTTTCACTACGGACTATCCCTTTTCGACTAGATGTTCCTTCTACATTAATTCATCCAAGGTACAAGGTCCTATGGCATTGTATATTGATTTAATTGAGACACCTCTGCAGAACGTAATTCAAAGCTGCATATCCCAATCAAGAGCCCAATGCCCTTCTGGACTTCAAATCATACTTAGATTTCTGTTTTCATACATATATTTCACCTATATATTCTTATACACATAGCAAGTTCCCAATACCATTATTCATCCAGCAGAATGATTTCTAACCCAAACCGAACATGTTATTAACCATAACCATACACTGTTCCCTCAATCTAACTTTACAGAAGAGCAGGGAAAGAGTTGATCTTACAATACTGAAATGTAGGGAATCTTCCACCTCCTGAGAACCTCAAAGGTACATGCAGAAATGATCCCTGGAGAAGAGGTAGGCAGCTATGAAGGACCTGAGAGACCAAAAGTCATCTTCCATGGCAAACAACCTGGTCAGGATAAAAGGTTGTGTATGAATCAGCTTCTCTTCTTAACGTAGAGAAGTTGGACCAAACTAGGCCTGTGTGGAGATCTATTCCTGGGTGCCTATTGTTGATATACCATTCTAACTTGTAAAAGTGTCACAGAAAGTAGGGGCAGCCTCCGTATCATGGGACCCTTGAAAGCAACAGTTAGGACAAAGTGGTTGCCAAGACAGTGACCTCATTCAATTTCTGAAGGAAGGGACCTCACTTAACTTCCTTGGTGATGGAACTCTCTGAATTTGGGATCCAGGAAGTCAGGCACCCAGAGCCAGTCCCTGTTCCAGTCCCAGTGGTCTCACTTGTTTGGATTCAGCAAGGACAGAGTCAGTCTTTGTTGGTACCTACAGATGTGAGGAAGGCCAAATGAGAGGAAATCTCTGAAGCGGGGCTTTTCCTGAGAAAGCAGGTAGTGGCTCACCGCTGGCTACTGAGAACTTCACAGAGTTGGCCAAGGAGACCAGATCTGAGACAGGACAGGCCAATTTGGGGGAACATATTTTGGCCCACAAGTCAGAGGACACTCTGGATAGTCACAGACCTACTTGGGGGAAGGAGGTGCCTTTGTGGGTGTTGTTGTGGGTTTGTGGTTTTGTCTCATTTTCCTAGAATAGGTATTAAAGTCGGTTTGTTTGGATTGAAGTTTAGTGTTTCTAGTAAGTCTTTTGACATGGCGAGTGTTTCTATGTCTCAGTATTTCACTGTGTCCGTGGTTGTATGCATTAGAAAAGAGAATGCATCAATGGATGTGTCCTGTCTAGTAGAAAGCTTCTCAGCATTCAAATTGCCCCATTTATGAATGGACTGTAGCTTGCCCTATTGATGCGCAATACCTGCTATATTCCTAAGTTCCTGTTTTCTTTCTGAATTCTGGCCACTCTACAGAATAGGACCATGGTTTTTTGTTCACGATATGTACCACCTTCAAGCTCTGTGACTGGCCATGTACTGGATAGCTGAAAGAAATGGCAAGCATCTCAGAAAACTCAAGTATCAGTGTGACCAGGAAATTCTCAGTGGAGCAACCCTGCTTTGGACCATTTGCTTACCTATTGTTCTGTTTTCCTGAATTTCAGGAAGGTCTTTGACTCAGGCCACCCTTTTGTGAAGCCTGAAGAAAACAGTTTTCAAATGGAAATTATTGGGCATACATGTGGCTCTTTCCTTAACTGCTTTGAAAAGGGATGTGTCTGAATCAGCCCCTTGGCTCTGTATGAGGCAGTGGCTTAGATTCTCAGCACCTGAGGGATCTAAAGAAATTTCCCATGCGTGCATTCAAAACCAAAATGGCCAAAAGAGCAGTCATTGGCATGAAGTCTCTAGCCTTCCTCTGTAAGGTTCCTGACCTCCATCAAGTGAGAATAGGAATCCTTTGGGTCAAACGAGTTCTTCAAAACCTGCAGAGGCGAGCACATAGGTGCTTGGGTTTTCTCATGACTCCAATTCACATAAAGAATCAATATCTGACAGTCAGTAGGCCTCAAATTGGACAAGCAGAACAGTATTAACACCAGGCCTATTTGATCACTCCTGGTTAACAGGAAGCGTGTCCAGGCCACCCTGACTTTAGGCAAATGAGGGGCAAGTAAGATTATTGTGGATACTGTCTTGGTCTGCGCCCCTCATGGAAACCTCCAGCCAGAGGTTATGATGAGTGTCTATATGGAAGGAGATGAGGTCCATATGGGAGTGTTTTGGTTTTAATTGTGGTCAATTGTGTGGTAGTTGGAAGAGATGACTGTGTCCACCGGAGCTTGAACTCTGGTGTGATTACCCTTAGAGACTGAGTTCTGGAACTGACCTCAGAGAAGTATTGCAAAAAATAGTGTTGGGATTTTAGGAGGTCACGCATGAGAATCACCCTTGTAATCTGAGATCTAGGCCCAGGATGGCTTTCCACAGTGCTCGGGAATTCTGAGCCAGGATATCACATGATTTAATTCTTAAAGACTTGGGACCCTTAGTTGAGAATACAAACACACATGGATCTCACTTTGTATACCTCAATGGGCCTGGATTCATGTGACCTTTTGGCCACTCTTTGGGAAGCCTTCCCCGTGAGTGATCTCCAGAGCTTTCATTGAAATGAGCTTCCTCACCATTTAATGGTTCCTGAATTAATTGAAACCCACAGTGCCTCCAACTTCATCCTTGAAAAATGGCTAGATAAATACCATGAAATTTTTGAAATTTCCATGACCAGGTGGCACTGGATAAACTTTGAATGTCCTGTTGCTGATCATGATGGTTCCAAACTGTGCCTTGATTGACTGGGTTTCGTGAAAATGTTGTAGAACAGAGATGCCAGTAAGTTGGAGCCTGCTGAGTAGTGGGCATAGAGCAGTGGACTGTAGGTGTGTAAATAAATATTTTTGGTAGGATCACCTGGATCTTCCATTGGCTTCCAAAAGACTTGCGACTGACATGGTGCAGGCAGCCGACCCTTATATGTAAAGGCATCTTTTTATATGGAGAGGTTTCAGGGCAATGTTCAGAATCAGGTTGCTATAGTCAAGTGGGAAAGCTATGTGGGATTAAAGCCTGGTTCGTACATTCTCTTGTCGACCATGACAAACCACACGTGACAGAACTCCCTCTATCATTGTGTCGCAGTTGAACTCCTTGTATTTCATGAATCTAATACGAAACTCCCAGTTCAGGAGTAAGAAACACCCTGAAAATTGGAGCATGACCAAATGGCTTCACAGACCACACGGGAAGACACTTAGCTCCCAGTGGCCACAGTTTACCTACAAAGAGAGAATTCAGAACTGCTGCCTCATTTTCATTAGAAAATAAGGAACCATGTCCTCCAGCTCACATAGATGCAGACCCAGATTTCATGGTGTCACTACAAACGAAACTAAATTTCCTGACAATTACAAATATTTCATGTGCCCAACCACAGAGGAAGTTTCTCAAGAAGTCTTTAGGCCAGCAGAGCTCCATGTTTGTGAAGTGTTTACCCTCTCCCTTACTTTTGGAAACTGTTCTTCTACTTCCAGTGTTGTGAACTTCTGAGCATTTTACATTTCTCATATGTATTCACAGATTTTCTAACTCCTCTCCTCTAATTGTGTCTTACTTGGAGTGATGGTTATGTCAAGCCATTGTTCTGGAAGAGAGTGAGAAATTGTTCCTGTAGTACATGTTTGCATACACATTAGATTAATTTTTCTATTTTCCATTTGAAATACTGAATCCCTGACACCAACCCATACCCTACTAGAATCTGACTACTAATCCTAATATGATGGAGAAAAAGAAACCTAACTGAATAGAAATACAGTCCTTTCATAGGAAGCATGGTGTATACTTGTATTTGCCTTCTGCTTTATCAAGAGTATGTGTTTTAAATCTAGTCAACTTTTTATTATAATATTTCTTCATGAGTTTTTAAAGTTATCACATATGTAAATTCCTGTCTCCCTTTCTCTGTATCCTATTCAGCACATGTATTTTTTATGCACATATACTATCCTACCTGGTATCCCACGTACATTCTTGTGAGCTCACTGACATTGGAATATAAAAATTGTGAAAAGAGATGACTCCCCCTAAATACTGATTGAACTGAAAATTCAACCTATGGGTGAGCTTCCTAGTAAAAAACATTATACATAAATCCATGTTAAGTAAAATGAATATTTTTGGATATGTGGATGAATTATATTTTATGATGAATTTCAATTGGCATATATATTTCTACATATTAATTTGTGTGTGTGTTTGTGTGTGTATTTGTGTGTGTGTATATATATATATATATATATATATATATATATATATATATATATATATATATATATATATATTCTCCAGAATTTCCAAAATATGAAATATATGTATCTTATTATACACTCCCTAAATTCATTCGTATTCATGTATTTGGGTGTATAATCAACTTTACACAAGATTATTCTAAGAAATACTCAACCACCTGAAATACATATTGGTTTCCTACTACTGAAAACTAAGTTCAGTGAATGGTGCTTACAAATCCTAATATTTCTACTGTAACTGACCCAGTTTAACATCAATGCAAATAGATTTCTATGGGACATGATGTGTATTTTGAAGTTCATTTTTATTAAACACTGGTACATTAAAATTTCTTCAGTTTATGTACAACATAGGATATATTTTTTTCATTCACAACTTCACAAATTTATAGGCATTTGGTTCACTTTCAATTACTTACTATTTCAGAACACATGTATTCCTCCATATTTCTCTACTGTTCTTTTCACTTGACTTCATTCTAAACACATTATTTTCGATTCCATTATCATTGTTCAAGCAAAACTCACTCTTCATGATAAACTGTAACCCTAATATTACCATTAGATATATAACAGGTTGGAATGAATTTATGTATATCAATATAAGATTTCATATATTTTTTTCAGATGCAAATTCAATCCATTATTTAAAGTTGGAACCAGTTATATACTTTATTCACAATATGGTCTATTCATGCATCATCTGAATAATCATCAACACAGGGTACACCTTTTCGTATCCCCAGTACTAATTTATAAGTTTTCAGGATATTGCTCCCCATAATGGTGGAAGAAAGACTCATGTCACCTGATCTACATATTCATTTATCACAGTAGTATTCTGGACACAAAATGCAAAGGTCACACTTATGATTGTACCAAAGCCTAAATGGAAAGTGAGCATGGATTATTAAAAACATCTGTCCAGGTTGAGTAATGCTCTCAAATGTCAATCCTCTTTGTTACTACATATTTGTTTTTTTCCTAAGATTATATATTCAACCTCAAGCCTTTTGAAAATATCTAATCCTATCACTCACTTTATACTATGCCTGATTTCTTAATGTCCCTATTGATATCTGCTTTTCTACATATTGTCCCCAGTTCATCATTGTGACTGTAACTTCAAATGTGCTGACATTTACATTCACTCTCTATCTGAAACCCTATTGCTAAAGAACTTTTGGTCCAACTCCTATACTCACTATTCTTCCTAAACCTACTGACTATCTTCCTAATCCTACAGACTATCCCTTTTTGACTGCATGTTCTCTTCTACATTCAAACATCCGAGGTACACGGTCCTATGCCATTGTATATCAATTTATCTGAGACCTCGGTGCAGAACATAATTCAAGCTAAGTATACCAATCGTGGTTTCAATTCCTATCTGGGCTTCAAATCTTTCCTAGATCTCTGTTCTCATACATATATTTCACGTCTATATTCTTATAAATATCACAGGTTCCCAATACCATTATTCATCCAGCATAATTATTCCTAACCCAAATCGAACATGCTATTAACCCTAACCATACACTGTTCCCTCAATCTCATTTACAGAAGAGCAGGAACAGAGTTGGTCTTACAATACAGGAAGGTAGGGGATCTTCCACCAGCTGACAACATCAAAAGTCCATGCAGAAATAATCCCTGGAGAAGATGTAGGCAGCTATGAGGGACCTGAGAGAGCAAAAGTCATCTTACATGGAAAACATCCTGGTCATGATGAAAGGATGTGTCTGAATCAGCCTCTCTTTTCTTAATGTAGTGAAGATGGACCAAACCAGGCCTGTGTGGAGAGTTGATCCTGGGTGCCTACGGTTGATATACCATTCTAACTTGTGAAAATGTCAGAGCAAGTAGGTGCAGCCTCCATCTGATGGGACCCTAGGAAGGAACTGTTAGGAAAATGTGGTTGCCAGCGTAGTGACCTCATTCAGTTCCTGAAGGAAATGAACTCAACTTACTTCCTTGGTGATGAAACTCTCTGAACATGGGATCCAGGAAGCCAGGCACCCAAAGCCAGTCCCAGTGCAAGTCCCAGTGGTCAAACTTGTTTGGATTTACCAAGGACAGAGTCAGTCTTTCTTGGTACATACTGATGTGAGGTTGGCCAAATGCCAGGAAGATCTGAAGAGGGGCCTTTCCTGAGAAAGCAGGTAGTGGCTCATCGCTGGCTTCTGACAGCATCACAGAGTTGGCCACGGAGACCATATCAGAGACAGGACACCCCAATATGGGGGAATATATCATGGCCCACCAGTCAGAGGACACTCTGGATAGTCAGAGACCTACTGGGGGAAGGAGGTGTCTTTGTGGGTGTGGTTGTGGGTTTGTTGTTTTGTCTCCTGTTCTCAGAATAGGTAGGAAAGGTGGTTTGTTAGTTTTGGAGTGGACTGTTTCTAGTAAGTCATTTGACAAGGCGAGTGTTTCTGTGTCTATATATCCCATTGTGTCCGTGGTTGTAGACATTAGAAAAGAAAATGCATCAAGGGATTTGTCCAGTCTACTAGAAAGCTTCCCAGCATTCATCCTGTGCAATTTATGAATGAACTGCAGCTTGCCTTATAAATGGGCAACACTCGCCATCTTCCTAAGTTCCTGTTTTCTTCCTGAATTCTGGCCACTCTCTAGAATACGCTCATGGTTTTGTGTCCAAGATATGTACCACCCCAAGCACTGTGACATGGCAATGTACTGGATAGCTGAAGGGAATGGCGAGTATCTCAGAAAACTCAGATATCAGTGTGACCAAGAAAGTCTCAGTGGAGAAACCCTGCTTTGGGCCTTTTGCTTCCCTGTCTGTTGCCCTGAATGTCAGGAAGGTCTTTGCCTCCGGCAACCCCTTTGTGAAGACTGAAGAAAAGAGTTTTCAAATGGAAATAAATGTGCATCACCTGTGGCTCTTTGCTTAATTGCTTTGGAAAGGGATGTTTCTGAATCTGCATCTTGGCCCTGTGTGAGCCTGTGGCTTAGATTCTCAGCACCTGATGGATCTAAAGAAAGATCCCATGTGTGCATCCAAAACTAAAATGGCAAAAAGGGCAGTCATAGTGGATGAAGTCTCTTGCCTTCCTCCAGACAAAAGCTGAATAAAGATACTATAGAACTCAATAGCACAATCAATAACCTAGACGTAACCAACATATATAAAATATATCAACCATCATCAAGTGGATACACGTTCTTCTCAGCAGCACATTGATCCTACTCCAATATAGACCATATATTATGCAATAGGGAAACTCTTAGTAAATATAAAGGTATGGAGATAATACCATGCACCATATCTGATCATAATGGATTGAAACTTTAAATCAATGAAAAAAAAAGGAAGGAAAAATTCTACATCACATGGAAAATGCACAATATGTTACTGAATGATCAGTTGGTTACAGAAGACATAAAGGAGGAGATAAAAAAATTCTTAGAGACAAATGACAATAGAGACACAACATACCGGTTTGTATGGGACACAATGAAAGCCGTTTTAAGAGGGAAATTCATTTCTTGTAATTCTTTCCTCAAAAAAAGAAAAAAACAACAACAAATAAATGAACTCACACTACACCTCAAAAACCTAGAAAAGGAAGAGCAAAAGAACATCAAATGTAGTAGAAGACAAGAAATAATTGAAATTAGAGGAGAAATCAATGAAATTGAAACAAAAAATCTACATTGTAAAAATTGAAATAAATAAGAGTTGGTTCTTTGAAAAAATAAATATGTTCGACAGGCCCTTAGCCATGCTAACGAAGAGAAGAAGAGAGAGAACTCAAATTACTAACATATGGAATAAAGATGGAAATATCACAACACACACTACAGAAACACAGAAGATAATTAGAAAGTATTTTGAAACCCTATATTCCAATAAAATAGAAGATAAAGAAGATATCGATAAATTTCTTAAGTCATATGATCTGCCCAGATTGAGTCAGGAAGACACCCACAATTTAAATAGACCAATAACAAAGGAAGAAAAATAAGAAACCATCAAAAGACAACCAACCAAAAAGAGCCCTGGACCGGATAGGTATACAGTGGAGTTCTACAAAACCCTCAAAGAAGAATTAATACCAATACTTTTCAAGCAATTTCAAAAAATAGAAAAAGAAGGAGTTCCTCCAAATTCATTCTATGAGGCCAACATCACCCTGATTCCAAAACCAGACAAAGACACTTCAAAGAAAGAAAACTACAGACCAATACCTCTAATAAACTTGGATGCAAAAATTCTCAATAAAATCATGGTGAATTGAATACAAAAGCATATCAAAACAATTGTGCTTCATGATCAAGTAGGATTCATCCCTGGGATGCAAGCCTGGATCAATTTATGGAAATCAATAAATGTAATCCACCACATCAATAGACTTAAAGACAAAAACCATATGATCATCTCGATAGATGTAGATAAAGCATTTGACAAAGTACAGCATTCCTTTATGTTCAAAACACTATAAAAATTAGGGATAACAAGAACTTACCTCAACATGGTAAAAGCTATATATGCTAAACCTCAGGCTAGCATCATCCTAAATGGAGAAAAACTGAAGGCATTCCCTCTAAAATCTGGAACAAGACAGAGATGCCCTCTATCACCACTTCTATTCAGTTTAGTTCTTGAAATACTAGCCAGAGCAATTAGACAGACAAAAGAAATTAAAGGCATAAAAATAGAAAAAGAAGAACTTAAATATTCGCTATTTGAGGATGACATGATAATATATTTAACAAACCCTAAAGGGTATGCAAAGAAACTGCTAGAGTTAATAAATGAATTCAGCAAAGTGCCAGTATATAAAATCAACAAGAAAAAATCAAAGGCATTCCTGTATATCAGCAACAAAACTTCTGAAATTGAAATGAGGAAAACCACTCCATTCACAATATCCTCATAGAAAATAAGATACTTGGGAATCAACCTAAAAAAAGAGGTGAAAGATTTATACAATGAAAGTTACATAACTCTAAAGAAAGAGATAGAAGAAGATGTTAGAAGATGGAAAAATGTACCCTGTTCATGTATAGGCAGAACTAACATCATCAAAATTGCGATATTACCCAAAGTTCTCTACAGGTTTAATGCAATGCCAATCAAAATCCCAATGGCATTTCTTGTAGAAATATATAAAGCAATCATGAATTTCATATGGAAAAACAATAGACACAGAATAGCAATAGCAATTCTAAGCAGGAAGTGTGAATCAGGATGTATAGCGATAACAGAGTTCAAACTGTACTACAAAGCAATAGTAACAAAAACAGCGTGGTACTGGTATCACAAAAGTCAGCTGGACCAATGGTACAGAATAGAGGACACAGAAACCAATCCACAAAAGTACAACTTTCTTATATTTGAAAAAGGGCCTAAAAGCATGCAATGGAGGAAGGATAGCATCTTCAACAAGTGGTCCAGGGAAAATTGGAAATCCATATGCAACAAAATGAAAATGAATCCCTTTCTCTCGCCATGCACAAAAGTTAACTCTAAATGGATCAAGGAGCAAGATATAAAATCAGAGACAATGCATCTAATAGAAGAAAAATTTGGCTACGATGTACATACTGTGGGGTTGGGCTCCAAATTCCTTAATAGGACAGCCATAGCACAAGAGTTAATAACAAGAATCAACAAATGGGACTTATTTAAACTAAAAAGTTTTTTTCGAAACAAGAGAAACAATAAGAGAGGTAAATAGAGAGCCTACATCTTGGGAACAAATTTTTACCCCTCACACTTCAGATAGAGCCCTAATATCTAGAATATACAAAGAACTCAAAAATTAAACAATAAGATAACAAATAAACCAATCCACAAATGGGCCAAGGACCTGAACAGAAACTTCACAGAGGAGGACATACAATGCATCAACAAGAACATGAAAAAATGCGCACCATCTCTAGCAGTTAGGGAAATTCAAGTCAAAACCACCCTAAGATACCATCTCACTCCAGTAAGATTGGCAGCCATTATGAAATCAAACAACAATAAGTGTTGGCGAGGATGTGGGGAAAAGGGTACACTTGTACACTGCTGGTGGGACTGGAAAATGTTGAGGCCAATTTGGAAAGCAGTATGGAGATACCTGGGAAAGCAGGGAAAGGATCCACCATTTGACCCAGCTATCTCACTTCTCGGACTATTCCCTGAGGATCTTAAAAGAGCGCACTATAGGGATACTGCCACATCACTGATCATAGCGGCAGAATTCATAATAGCTAAACTGTGGAACCAAACTAGATGACCTTCCATAGGCGAATGGATAAAAAAGGGGCATCTATACACAATGGAGTATTATGCAGCATTAAAAAATGACAAAAATCATTGAATTTGAAGGGAAATGGATGGCATTAGAACATATAATGCTAAGCAAAGCTAGCCAATCCTTAAAAAACAAATGCCAAATGTTTTCTTTGATATAAAGAGAGCAAATAAGAACAGAACAGGGAAGAAGAGCATGAGGAAAATATTAACACTAAATGGAGATGAGTGGGGGGAGAGAAAGGGAGAGAGAATGGAAAGCATATGGAAATGGTAGGAGACACTTAATGTTACACAAAATTCCATATAAGAGGTTGTGAGGGGAAAGGGGGGGAAACAAGGGAGAGAATTGAACAATAGCAGATGAGGTATAGAGGGTTGATGGTTGGGGAGGGGAGGGGGATAGTAGGGGATAGGAAAGGTAGAAGAATACAACAATCACTAATATGCCATTATGTAAAAACGTGAGTGTGTAACTGATGTGATTCTACGATTTGTATTGGGGTAAAAATGGGAGTTCATAACCCAAATGAGTCAAATGTATGAAAGATGATATAGCATGAGCTTTTGAACAACCAAAAAAAAGAAAAAAAAAGGAATTTAATTTCCAATATTTGAGACATTTTACAACTTTATTTTTTAATAAAATTGGCTTTTATTTGTTATCTTACTTGCTGTTATCTGCCTTTCAGTTTGAAAAAACGATGTGCTGTAGCCATTCATCCATGTAGTATGTAACAGAAAATTTTCAGTGTCTCCATATAACCAGATTGGCAAGGCATCAAGGTTTCCCTCACAAACAAGATAAAGGCTTTTGCATAAGAAATTTAATATTCTGCAATACAATTTTTTTTAACTTTCCAATTAAATTTCAATTTTTTTTTAAAAAAAGAAGAAACTAAACCCCACAGTAAGAAGGCCTCAAAGTGGAGAAGTGGAGCAGTATTAATGGCAGGCCTATTTAATCACTCCTGGTTCACAGGAAGGGTGTCCAGGCCACCCTGACTTTAGGCAAATGAGGGGCAAGAAAGCTTATTTGGGCCACTGTCTTGGGCTGTGCCCCTCATGAAAAACTCCAGCCAGAGGTTATGAGGAGTGTCTATGTGGAAGAAGATGAGGACAATGTGGGATTGTTTTGGTTTTAATTGTGGTCATTTGTGTGGCAGATGGAAGAGATGACTGGGTCCAACTGGGCTTGAACACTGGTGTGATTCCCCTTAGAGAATGAGTTCTGGAACTGACCTCAGATAAGTATTGCCATGAATTGTGTTGCGATTTCAGGAGGCCACACATGAGAGTCGCCCTTTGAAACTGAGATCTAGGCCCAGGGTGGCTTTCCCAAGAGTACTGAGAATCTCAGCTAGGATATCACATGATTTTATTCTGAAAGACTTGGCACCCATAGTTGAGAGTCAAAACACACATGGACCTCACATTGTAGACCTCAATGGGCCTGGCTTCATGTGACCTTTTGGCCACTCTTTGGGAAGCCTTGCCTGTGAGTGTTCTCCAGATCTTTCATTGAAATGAGCTTCCTCAACATTTAATGGTCCCTGAATGAATTGAAACCCACAGTGCCTCCACCTTCATCCTTGAAATTTGTCTAGATCAATACCATGAATGTTTAGAAATTTTCATGACCAGATGGCACTGGAGAACCTTTTGATGTACTTTTGCTGATCATGAGTATACCAGACAGTGCCTTGATTGACTGGGCTTCATGAAAATGTTTAGAACAGAGATGCCAGAAAGTTGGAGACTGCAGAGTAGTGGGCCTAGAGCAGTGGTGGGAAGGTGTGTGATAAAACATCTGTGGTGGGGCCATGTGGATCTGCCATTGACTTTCAATTGTCTTGAGACAGACATGGTGCAGCCATCAGACCATTGTATATAAAGGCATCTTGTTATATGGAGAAGTTTCAGAGTAATGTTTAGAATCAGGTTGCTATGATCAAGGGGGCAAGCTATGTGGGATAGAAGCCTGGTTGGTGCATTCTACTGTAGACCAGGGTACACGTACCACACGTGACAGAACTCCCTCCAGCACTGTGTCCCAGTTGAACTCCTTGTATTTCGTGATGCCAATACCAAACTACCAGTGCAGCAGCAAGAAACACCACGAAAAGTGGAAGATGACCAAATGGTTTCACAGTCCACACGGGGAGACACTTAGCCCCCAGTGGCAATAGTTTACCTACAACGAGAGAATTCAGCATTGCTGCCTCATGTTCATTGGAAAATAAGATGCCATGTCCTCCAGGTCACATAGATGCAGACCCAGCTTAGATGGTCTCACTATAAAGGAAGCGAAAGCTCCTGAAAACAACATATATTTCAAGTGCCCAACCTCAAAGGCAGTTTCTCAAGAAGTGTTTAGGCCAGCAGATCTTCATGTCTGTGGAGTATTTCCCATGTCACTTACTTTTGGAAACTCCTCTACCACCTCCAAGGTTGTGCACTCCTGAGCATTTTCGTTGCAGATATATATTTACAAATTTTCTAACTCTTCTCCTCTAATTGTGACTTACTTGGGGCAATGGTAATGTCAAGTCATTCTTCTATATGAGAGAAGGAAGATTTTTTTGTAGCACATATTTGCATACACATTGGATTCATTTTTCAATTTTTCACTCGAAATACTGAATCCTTGACACTAGCCCATACCCTTATAGACTCTGACTACTAATACTAATATGATGAGAAAAATAACCAAAACAGAATAGAAATACAAGCAGTTCAGAAGAGGCATGGTGTGTAGTTGTACTTGCCTTTTGCATGATATAAGGTAGGAGTTATAAATCTAGTCAATTATTTGTTGAAATAATTCTCCATGTGTTTTTAAAGTTAAGAAATATGTGAATTTCTGTCTCTCTTTCTCTTTAGCCTATTAAGCACATGTATTTTTATATGCAAAAATAGAATCCTACCTGGTTTCACACGTACATTCTTGTGAGGTGGCTGACTTGGCAGATACAAATTGTGAGAAGAGATCACTTCTCCTAAAGGCTGTTGGAACTAAAAATTCAACCCATGGGTGACCTTCCTAGATGAACAACATTATACATAATCCATGTTCAGTATAATGAATATTTTTTGATATGCAGATGAGTTATTTTTCATGATGAATTTCAATTGGCATATATATTGCTACATTATAATGTGTGTGTGTTTGTGTCTATATATATATATATAGTCTCCAGATTTTCAAAATATGAAATATAAGTGTCTTACTATACACTGCCTAAATTCATTCATGTTCCTGTATGGGGATATATAATCAATTTTTCACAAGATTATTCTTAGAAATATACATCAACTGAAATACATATTTGTTTCCTAGTACTGAAAACTAACTTCAGGGAATGGTGCTAAGAAATCCTAATATTTCTACAGTGACTCACCCAGTTTAACATCAATGCAAGTAGACACCTATGGGACATGATGTGTATTTTGAAGTTCATTTTTATTCAACACTGGTACATTACTATTTCTGCAGTTTATGGGCAATATAGGATATATCATTTCATCCACAATTTTACAAATTTATAGGCATTTGGTTCAATTTCAATCACTTCTTACTTGAGAAGACATGTATTCCTCCATGTTTCTTGACTGTTCTTTTCATGAGATTCTTTCCAAACACATTATTTTCGATTTCCATAATCACTTTTGAAACAAAACTCACACACTCTTCATAATAAACTGTAACACTAATATTATCATTAGATGTATAACTGTTCGGAATGAATGTATGTATATCAATGTAAGATTTCTTGTATATTTTCAGATATCAATTCAATCCATTATTTAAATTTTGAACCAGTTATATTATTTATTCACAGTATGGTCTATTAAAGAATCATCTCTATATTCATAGACCCAGGGTATACCTATTTGTATCCCCAATACTAATTTATAAGCCTTTAAAATATTGCTTTCAAAAATGGTGGAAGAAATATTCTAGTCACCTGATATACATATGCATTTCATCACAGTAATATTCCTGACAAAAAATGCAAGTGTCACACTTATGATTGTACCAAAGCCTATATTGAAAGTGAGCATGTATTACTAACAACATCCATGTCCTGATTCACTAATGATCTCGAATATCATTCCTATTGGTGACTACATATTTGTTTCTTCCTAAGATTGTATATTCAAACTCAACCCTGTTAAAAATGTCTTATCCTATCACTCTCTTTGTACTTTGCCTGATTTCCTAATATCTCTATTGATATCTGCTTTCCTACACATTTTCCCCAGTTCATCACTGTGGCTGACTCTTCACATATGCTGAAATTTACATTCACTCTCTAACCAAAACCCTATATCTAAAGTCTTTTGATCCAACTCCTTGGTTCACTCAAATGGGTTCTTCAAATCCCTTCAGAGGGTAGCCCAGAGGTGCTTGGGTTTTCTCATGACCCCAATTCTCATAAAGAATCTATACCCCACAGAGAGTAGGCCTCAAATTGGAGAAGTAGAGCACTATTAATGGCAGGCCTATTTGATCACCCCTCGTTCACAGGAAGGGTTTCCATGTCACCCTGACTTTAGGCAAATGAGTGGCAAGTGAGCTTATTTTGAACACTGTCTTGGGCTGCGCCCCTCATGGAAACCTCCAACCAGAGTTTATTATGACTGTCTATATGGAAGAAGATGAGGGCCATGTTGGAGTGTTTTGGTTTAATTGTGGTCATTTGTGTTACGGTTGGAAAAGATTCCAGGGTCAACCTGGGCTTTAACTCTTGTGTGATTCCCTTTAGAGACTGAGTTCTGGAACAGATCTCAGCGATGTATTGGCATGAATTGTGTTTGGAATTTAGGAGGCCACACATGAGAGTTGCCCTTGGAGACTGAGATCTAGGCCCAGGTTGGCTTTCCAAAGAGCACTGGGATTCTCAGCCAGGATATCACATGACTTTATTCAGAAAGACTTAGCAGTCATAGTTGAGAGTCAAAACACACATGGACCTCAATTGTAAACCTCAATGGGCCTGGCTTCATTTGACCTTTTGGCCACTCCTTGGGAAGCCTTGCCTGTGAGAGTTGTCCCGAGCTTTCATTGAAATGAGCTTCCTCACTATTTCATGGTTCCTGAATGAATTGAAACCCACAGTGCCTCCAACTTCATCCTTGAAAATTGGCTAGATAAACACCATAAAATTTTTGATATTCCTATGAACAGGTGGCACTAGAAAATCTTTGGATGTCTGTTGCTGATCACGAGTATACCAGACAGTGCCCTGATTGACTGGGTTTCATGAAAATGTTGTAGAACAGAGATGCCAGAAAGTTGGAACCTGCTGAGTAGTGGGCCTAGAGCAGTGGTTGGCAGGTGTATGATAAAACATCTGTCGTGGGGCCACATGGATCTTCCCTTGGCTTCCAAATGGATTGTGACTGACATGGTGCAGCCAGCAGACCCTTACAAATAAAGGGATCTTGTTATATGGAGAGGTTTCATGGCAATGTTCAGAATCAGGTTGCTATGGACATGGGTGCAAGCTTTTTGGGATAGAAGCCTGGTTGGTGCATTCTCCTGCAGATCCTCACTCACCACACATGAGAGTACTCCCTCTAGGACTGTGTCCCAGTTTATCTCCTTGTACTTCATGAAGCCAATACCAAACTCAGAGTACTGCAGTAAATAACACCACAAAAATTCGAGTATGACCAAATGGCTTCACAGACCACACGGTTAGACACTTAGACCCCAGTGGCCTCAGTTTACCTACAAAGAGAGAATTCAGAACTGCTGCCTCATGTTCAATAGAAAATAAGGAACCATGTCATCCAGGTCACATAGATGCTGACCCAGATTTGATGGTCTCACTACAAAGGAAGCTAAAGCTCCTGACAACAACAAATATTTCAAGGGCCCAAACTCAGAGGCAGTTTCTCAAAAATTTATTAGGCCACCAGAGCTCCATGTTTGTGGAGTGTTTATCCTTTCTTTTACATTTGGAAATTCCTCTACCACCTCCAAGGTTGTGAACTCCATTCATTTTTTTTCCAGATATATATTCACAGATTTTCAAACTCTTCTCCACTAATTGTGTCTTACTTGTGGTGAAGGAAATATCAAGGCATTGTTGTGGAGGACAGTGGGAAGATTTTTGTCTAGCATATATTTGTATACACATTAGATTCATTTTCCTATTTTCTATTTGAAATACTGAATTCCTGACAGTAAGCCATACCCTAGTAGACTCTGACTGTTCCCGGGTGCCTATGGTTGGTATACCATTCTAACTTGTGAATGTGACACAGGAAGTAGGGGCAGCCTCCATGTCATGGAGCCATTGGAAGCAAATGTTAGAACAAAGTGGTTGCCAAGGCAGTGACCTCATTCAGTTCCTGAAGGAAGTGACCTACCTCACTTCCTTGGTGATGGAACCCTCTGAACTTGGGATCCAGGAAGCCAGGCACCAAGAGCCAGTCCCAGTCCCTTTCCCAGTGGGTTCACTTGTTTGGATTTACCAAGGACAGAGTCAGTCTTTCTTGTGGATCACTAAATGCCAGGAAAGCTCTGAAGAGGGGCCTTTCCTGAGAAAGCAGGTAGTGACTCACCGATGGCTCCTGAAAACTTTAGAGAGTTGGTAAAGAGACCAGATCTGAGACAGGACAGGCCATTTCGGGGGAACATAGTATGGCCTATCAGTCTGAGGACACTCTGGTTACTCACAGACCTATGTGGGTAAACGATATGCCTTTGAGGGTGTAGATGTGAGTTTATGGTTTTGTCTCATGTTCTGAGAATAGGTAGGAAAGGCAGTTTGTTTGGTTTGGAGTGGACTGTTTTTAATAAGTCATTTGACATGGTGAGTGATTCTATGTCTGTGTATCCCACTTTGTCGGTGGTTGAAGATATGAGAAAAGTGAATGCATCAATGCATGTGTCCAGACAAGTAGAAAGCATTCCAGGACACATCCTGCCCAATTTATGAATGGACTGTTGCTTGCCTTATCGATGGGCAACACCTACTATTTTCCTTAGTTCCTGTTTTCTTGCTGAATTCTGGCCATTCTCCAGAATAGGCTCATTTTTTTTTGTCCAAGATATGTACCACCTCTGAGCTCTGTGACATGGCCATTTACTGGATACCTGAAATGAATGGGGAGGATCTCAGAAAACTCAGATATCAGTGTGACCAGTAAAGTCTCAGTAGAGAAACCCTGCTTTGTGCCTTTTGCTTACCTACTGTTCTGTTGACCTGAATGTCAGGTAGGTCTTTGCCTCAGACCACCAGTTTGTGAAGCCTGAAGAAACTGCTTTCAAATGGAAATGAATGAGCATCACCCGTGGCTCTTAGATTAATTGCTTTAGAAAAGGATGTGTCTAAATCATCCTCTCGGCTCTGTGTGAGGCTGTGGCTTACAATCTCAGCACCTGATGGATCTAAAGAAAGATCCCATGTGTGCATCCAAAACCAAAATGGCAAAAAGATCAGACATTGTGGATGAAGTCTCTTGCTTCCTCTGTTAGGCTCCTCACCTCCATCAAGTACGAATAGGGATCCTTTGGGTCTAATGAGTTCTTCAAAGACGAGAAAAGGTGCTTGGGTTTCACATGACTCCAAATCACATAAAGAATCTATACCTCACGTTCAGTAGGCCTCAAAAAGGAGAAAAAGAGCATTATTAATGGCAGGCCTATTTGATCAATCCTGGTTCACAGGAAGGGTGTCCAGGAAACCCAGACTTTAGGCAAATGAGGGGCAAGGGAACTTATTTTGGACACTGTCTTGGGCTTCGCCCCTTGTGGAAACCTCCAGCCAGACGTAATGATGAGTGTCTATATGGAAGAATATAAGGGCCATGTGGTAGTGTTTTGGTTTTAATTGAACATGTTAATAACACTAACCATACATTGTTCCATCAATTTAAGTATTCAGAAGAGCAGGGACAGATTTGTTCTTACAATACAGGAATGTAGGGGATCTTCAACCTGCTGAAAACCTCAAAGGTCAATGCAGAAATTATCCCTGGAGAAGATGTAGGCAGCTATGAAGGACCGGAGAGAGCAAAATTAATCTTCCATGGAAAACAACCTGGTCAGGATGAAGGGTTGAGTCTGAATCAACTCTCTATCCTTAACGTAGAGGAGATGGAGCAAACCGGGCCTGTGTGGAGAGCTGTTCCTGGGTACCTATGGTTGGTATACCATTCTAACTTTTGAAAGTGTCTCAGGAATTAGGGGCAGCCTCCATCTCATGGGACCCTTGGAAGCAAGTGTTAGGACAAAGTGGTTGCCACGGCAGTGACCTCATTCAGTTCCCGAAGAAATGACCTTCCTAACTTCCTTGGTGATGGAACTCTCTGAACTTGTGACCCAAGTAGCCAGGCACCCAGAGCCAGTCCCAGTCACAGTTCCAGTGGGCTCACTTGTTGGATTTACCAAGGACAGCGTCAGTCATTCTTGGTACCTACTGATGTGAGGATGGCCAAATGCCAGGAGTGCTCTGAAGAGGGGCCTTTCCTGAGAAAGCAGGTAGTGGCTCAACACTGGCTCCTGACAACTTCACAGAGTTGGCCAAGGTGACCAGATCTGAGGCAGGACAGGCCATTTCGGGAGAACACAGTATGGCCCACAAGTCAGAGGACATTCCGGATAGTCACAGACCTACTTGGGGGAAGAAGTTGAATTTGTGAGTTCGGGTGGGGTTTGTGGTTTTGTCTCATGTTCTCAGAATAGGTAGGAAAGGAGGTTTGTTTGGTTTGGAATTATCTGATTCTTCTAAGTCCTTTGACAATGCGAGTTTTTCTATGTCTGTGTATCCCACTGTGTTAGTGGTTGTAGACATTAGAAAAGAGAATGCATCAATGGATGTGTCCTGTCTAGTAGAAAGCTTCCCAGCATTCATCCTGCCCAATTTATGAATGGACTGCGGCTTGCCTTATGGATGGGCAACACCTGCAATCTTCCTAAGTTCCTGATTTCTTACTCAATTCTGGTCACTCTCAAGAATAGACTCATGGTTGTGTGTCCAAGATATGTACCACCTCCAAGGTCTGTGAAATGGCCATGTACTGGATAGCTGAATGGAATGGCCGAGCATCTCAGAAAACTCAGATAGCAGTGTGACCAGGAATATCTCAGTGGAGAAACCCTGCTTTGGGCCTTATGCATACATATTTTTCTGTTGCCCTGAATGTCAGGAAGGTGTTTTCCTCAGGCCAAAACTTTTGGAAGCCTTAACAAAAGACTTTTCAATTGGAAATAAATGTGCATCTCCTGTGGCTCTTTGCTTAATTGCTTTGGAAAGGGATGTGTCTGAATCAGCCTCTTGGCCCTGTGTGAGGCTGTGGCTTAGATTCTGTGCACCTTATGGATCTAAAGAATGATTCCATATGTGCATCCAAAACCAAAATGGCTAAAAGTAGAGTCATTGTGGATGAAGTCTCTTGCCTTCCTCTGGTAGGGCACTTACTTCCATCAAGGAAGAATAGGGATCCTTTGTGTCAAATGGGTTCTTCAAAGCTCTGCAGTGGCTTGCCCATAGTTCTTGTGGTTTCTCATGCGTCCAATTCCCAAAAAGAATTTAAACCCCTCAGTCAGTAGGCCTCAAATTGGAGAAGTGGAGCAGTATAAATGTCAGGCCTATTTGATCACTCCTGGTTCATAGGAAGGGTGTCCAGGCAAACGTGACTTTAGGCAAATGAGGGACAAGGAAGCTTATTTTGGACACTGTCTTGGGCTGTGCCCTCATGGAAACCTCCAGCCAGAGGTTATGATGAGTGTCTATATGGAAGAAGATGAGGGTCATGTGGGAGTGTTTAGGTTTTAATTGTGAGAGATTACTGGTTCAACCTGGGTTGAATTCTGGTGTGATTCCCCTTAGAGACTCAGTTCTTGAACTGACCTCAGAGAAGAATTGCCATGAATTGTGTTAAGATTTTCGGAGGCAACGCATGAGAGTCGCCATTGGAAGCTGTGATCTAGTCCCAGGGGGACTTTCCACAGTTCACTGGGACTCTCAGCCAGAGAATCACATAATTTTATTCTGAAAGACATGGGAGCCACAATTGAGAGTCAAA
This sequence comes from Callospermophilus lateralis, assembly GCF_048772815.1. Taxonomy (NCBI): domain Eukaryota; kingdom Metazoa; phylum Chordata; class Mammalia; order Rodentia; family Sciuridae; genus Callospermophilus; species Callospermophilus lateralis. The sequence continues at coordinate 107,306 of NW_027514080.1, forward strand.
ATACACATGGACCTCACATTTTAGACCTCAATGGGCCTGGCTTCAAGTGACGTTTTGGCCACTATTTGGGAAGCCTTGCCTGTGAGAGTTCTCCAGAGCTTTCATTAAAATGAGATTCCTCACCATTTAATGGTTTCTGAATAATTGAAACCCACAATGCCTCCAACTTCATCCTTGAAAATGGTTACATAAATATCATGAAATTTTTAAAATTACCATGACCAGGTGGCACTGGAGAACCTTTGGATGTCCTGTTGCTGATCATGAGTATACCAGAGAGTGCCAAATCGACTGGGTTTCTTTAACATGGTGTAGAACACAGATGCCAGTAAGTTGGAGTCTGCTGAGAAGTGGACCTAGAGCAGTGGTGGGCAGGTGTGTGATAAAACATCAGTGGTACGGGCATGAGGATCTAGCATTGGATTCCAAATGCCTTGTGACTGACATGGTGCAGGCAGCAGACCCTTCTATGTAAAGGCATCTTGTTATATGCAGAGGTTTCAGGGCAATGTTCAGAATCAGGTTGCTATGGTCAAGGGGGAAAGCTATCTGGATAGAAGCCTGGTTGGTGCATTCTCCTGCAGACACTGACCCACCACACGTAACAGAACTCCCTCCAGCACTGTGTCCCAGATAAACTCGTTGTATTTCATGAAGCAAACACCAAACTCCCAGTGCAGCAGCAAGAAACACAACGAAAAGTGGATCATGACCAAATTGCTTCACAGTCCAAACGGGGAGACACTTAGCCCCCAGTGGCCACAGTTTACCTGCAAAGAGAGAAACCAGCACTGCTGCCTCATGTTCATTGAAAAATAAGATGCCATGTCCTCCAGGTCACATAGATGCAGACCCAGCTTTGATGGTCTCACTAGAAAGAAGCTAAAGCTCCTGAAAACAACATATATTTCAAGTGCCCAAACTCAGAGGCATTTCTCAAGAAGTCTTTAGGCCAGCAGAGCTCCATGTTTGTGGAGGGTTTATCCTGTCCCTTACTTTTGGAAACTCCTCTACCACCTCCAAGGTTGTGAATTTCTGAGGATTTTTTATTGAATATATGTATTCACACATTTTCTAATTCTTCTCCTCTAATTGTGTCTTTCTTGGTGCGAAGGTAATGTCAAGGCATTTTTCTGGATGAGAGTGGGAAGATTTTTGTGTAGCATATATTTACATACACATTAGATTCATTTTCCAAATTTCCATTAGAAATACTGAATCCATGACACTAACCACTACATTACTAGACTCTGACTACTAATCCTAATATGATGGAGAATAAAAACCCAAACAGAATAGAAATATAAGCAGTTCAGAGGATGCATGTTGTATAGTGGGACTTGCCTTTTGCATTATATAGGGTAGGAGTTATAAATCTAGTCAATTTTCTGTTGAAATATTTCTCCATGTATTTCTAAAGTTAACAAATATGTGAATACCTGACTTCCTTTCTCTGCAGCCTATTAAGCACATGTAATTTTATATGCACATATAGAATCCTACCTGGAATCTCACGTACATTCTTGTGAGATGGCTCACTTGGCAGATACAAATTGTTAGAATAGTTCACTCTTCCTAAATGATGCTGGAACTGAAAATTCAACCAATGGGTGAGCTTCCTGGTTGAACAACTTTACACAAAAACCCATGTTCAGTAAAATAAATATTTCTGATCTGTGGATGATATATATTTCATGGTGAATTTCAATTGGCATATATATTCCTACTTTTTAAAGTCTGTTTGTGTGTGTGTGTGTATACATACTCTCCAGATTTTTCAAAATATGAAATATGTGTCTTATTATACACTCCCTAAAATAATTCATGTTCATGTATGTGGATTTTTAATCAACTTTTCACTAGATTATTCCCAGGAATATTCACACACCTGAAAAACATATTTGTTTCCTCGTACTGAGAACTATCTTCAGTGAATGGTGCATACAAATCCTTGTATTTCTGCAGTAACTTACCCAGTTTAACATCAATGCAAATAGATTTCTATGGGACATGATGTGTATTTTGAAATTCATTTTTATTCAACACTGGTACATTGCAATTTCTTCCGTTTATGCACATCATAAAATATATATTTCATCTAGAAATTCGAAAATTAATAGGCATTTGTTTCATTTTCAATCACTTCCTGCTTCAGAACACATGTATAACTCCATATTTCTTGACTGATCTTTTCATGAGGTTTCTTTTTCGATTTCCTTAATCATTTTTGAAGCAAAACTCACACACTCTTCATGATGAACCATAACCCTAATATTACCATTAGATGTATATTTGGTTTTAATGAATGTATATATATCAATATAAGATTTCCTCTATGTTTTCATTTATCAATTCAATCCATTATTCAAAGTTGGAACCAGTAATACTATTTATTCACAGTATGGTCTATTCATGCATTATCTCTATATTCATAGACACAGGGTACACCTATTTGTACCCCCAGTACTAACTTATACGTCTTCACAAATTGCTCCCAGAAATGGTGGAAGAAATACTCATGTCACCTGATCTACATGTACATGTTATCACAGTAATATTCTGGAAACAAAATGAAAAGGTCACAGTTATGATTGTACCAAAACCTAAATGAAAAGTGAGCATGGATTACTAAAAATATTCCTGTCCAGGTTGCTACCGCTCTCAAATGTCAATCCTATTGGTGACTATATATTTGTTTCCTCCTAAGATTATATATTCAACCTCAAGCCTGTTGAAAATGTGTAATCCTATCACTCACTTTATACTTTGCCTGATATCCTAATGTCTCTATTGATTTCTGCTTTCCTAAATATTTTCCCAGTTTATCATTTTGACTGACTCTTCACATGTGCTGACATTTAAATTCACTTTCTAACCGAAACCCAATTGCTAAAAACATTTCCTCCAAAACCTATAATCACTATTCTTTCTAAACCTACCGACACTTTTCCTAATCCTACCGACTATAGCTTTTTGACTGGATATTCTCGTGACATTCAATCATCCAAGGTACAAGGTCCTATGACATTGTATATGGATTTATTTAAGACATCTGTGCAGAACGTAAGTCAAAGCTAAGTATCCCAATTAAAGGCCCAATGCCCTTCTGGGCTTTAAATTTTACCTAGATTTCTGTTTTCATACTTATATTTCACCTAAATATTCTTGTAAATATCGCACATTCCCAATACCATTATTCATCGCTCAGAATGATTCTTAATCCAAATCGAACCTGTTATTAAGCCTAACCAAACACTGTTCCCTCAATCTAACTTTACAGAAGAGCAGCGACAGAGTTGGTCTTACAATACAGGAATGTAGGGGATCTTCCAGATGCTGAGATCCTCAAAGTTTTAAGCAGAAACGATCCCTGGAAAAGACATAGGCAGCTATGAAGGACCTGAGAGAGCAAAAGTCATCTTCCATGGCAAACAACGTACTCAGGATGAAGCATTGTGTCTGAATCAGCCTCTCTTTTCTTAATGTAGAGAAGAGGGACCAAACCAGGCCTGTGTGGAGAGCTGTTCCCGGATTCCTATGGTTGATATACCATTCTAACTGTTGAAACTGTCTCGGGAAGTAGGGGCAGCCTCCACCTCATGGGAACCTTGCAATCACCTGTTAGGACAAAGTGGTTGCAAAGGCAGTAAAGTCACTCAGTTCCTGAATGAAGCGACCTACCTCACTTCCTTGGTGAAGAAACTCCCTGACCTTGGGCTCCAGGAAGACAGAGAATACCAAGACCTTGTCACAGTTCCAGTGCCAGTGGGCTCCATTGTTTGGAAAAACCAAGGATAGACTAAGTATTCCTTGGTACCTACTGATATGAGGATTTCAAATGCCAGGAGAGCTCTGAAGAGGGGCCTTTCCTGAGAAAGCAGGTAGTGGTTCACCGCGACCAGATCTGAGACAGGACAGGCCTTTTGGGGGAACATAGTATGGCCCACCAGTCAGAGGACACTCCAGATAGTCACAGACCTACTTGAATGAAGGAGGTGCGTTTGCGCGTGTGTGTGTGATTTTGTGGTTTAGTCTCTTCTTATGAGAATAGGTAGGAAAGGCGGTTTGTTTGGTTTGGAGTGGACTGCTTCTAGTAAGTCGTTTGACAAGGCGATTTTTTGCATGTCTTTGTAACCCACTGTGTTCGTGGTTGTAGACCTTAGAAAAAAGAATGCATCAATGTGTCCTGTCTAGTAGAAATCTTCCCAGCATTCATCCTGCCCAATTTAGGAGTGGACTGTCCCTTGCCTTATGGATGGGCAACACCTGCAATCTTCCTAAGTTCCTGATTTCTTCCTCAATTCTGGTCACTCTCAAGAATAGGCTCATTGTTTTGTGTCCAAGATATGTACCACCTCCAATCTGAGTGACATGGCCATGTACAAGATAGATGAAGGGAATGGCGAGCATCTCAGAAAACTCTAATATCAGTGTGTCCAGGAAAGTCTCAGTGGATAAACCCTGCTTTGGGCCTTTTGCTATTGTTCTGTTGCCCTGAATGTCAGGAAAGTCTTTGCCTCAGGCCATCCCTTTGTGAATCCTGAAGAAAACAGCTTTCAAATGGAAATAAATGGACATCAACTGTGGCTCTGTGCTTAATTGCTTTGGAAAGGGATGCGTCTGAATCAGCCTCTTGGTCCTATGTGAGGCTATAGCTTAGATTCTCAGCACCTGATGGATCTAAAGAAAGATCCCATGTGTGCATTCAAAACCAAAATGGCAAAAAGATCAGTAATTGTGGATGAAGTCTCTTGCCTTCCTCTGTAAGGTTCCTGACCTCCATCAAGTGAGATTAGGCATTCTTTGGGTCAAATGAGTTCTTCAAAGCCCTGTGGAGGCCATTAACAGGTGGCACTGGAGAACTCTTAAATGGTCTGTTGCTGATCATGAGTATACTAGCCAGGGCCTTTATTGACTGAGTTTCATAAAAATTATCTAGAACAGCAATGCCAATAAGTTGGAGCCTGCTGAGTAGTGGACCTAGAGCAGTAGTGTGTGATAAAATATCTGTGGTGGGACCATGTGGATCTGCTATTGACTTCCAAATGGCTTGTGACTGACATGGTGCAGCCAGCAGACCCTTCTATGTAAAGGCATCTTGTATATGGTAGGTTTCAGGGTAATGTTAAGAATCAGGTTGCTGAGGTTAAGGGGACAAGCTATCTGGTATTGAAGCCTGGTTGGTACATTCTCCTGCAGAACGTGACCCACAACACGTGACAGAACTTCCTCCAGCACTGTGTTCCAGTTGAACTCATTGTATTTCGTGAAGCAAATACCAATGTCCCAGTTCAGCAGCAAGAAACACCACAAAAGTTGGAGGATGAACAAATGGCTTCAGAGTCCACATGGGGTGACACTTAGCCCCCAGTGGCCACAGTTTACATACAAACAGAGAAATCAGCACTGCTGCCTCAGGATCATTGGAAAATAAGAAACCAAGATCTTCATGTCACATAGATACAGACCCAGCTTTGATGGTCTCACTAGAAAGGAAGCTAAAGCTTCTGACAAACACATATATTTCAAGTGCCCACCCTCAGAGGCAGTTTCTCAAGAAATCTTTTGGCCAACAGAGCTCCATGTTTGTGGAGTGTTTACCCTGTCCCTTACTTTTGGAAACTGCTCTACAACCTCCAAAATTGTGAACTTTTGAGCATATTCCACTACAGATATATATTCACAGATTTTCTACCTCTTCTCTTCTAATTGTGTCTTATTTGGGGTGAAGGTAATTTCAAGGCATTGTTGTGGATGAGAGTTGGAAGATTTTTTTGTAGCACATATTTGCATACACATTGGATTCATTTTCCAATTTTCCATTCGAAATACTGAATTCCTGACACTAACCCATAACCTACTAGAATCTGACTACTAATCCTAATATGATGGAGAACAATAACCCAAACAGAATAGAAATCCAAGAAGTTCAGAGGAGGCATGGTGTATAGTTGAACTTGCCTTTTGCATTATATAGTGTAGGAGTTATAAATCTAATCTATATTTTGTTGACATAGTTGTCCATGTGTTTTTAAATTTAACAAGTATTTGAATTCCTGTCTCCGTTTGTCTGTAGCCTATTCAGCACATGCATTTTTATATGCACATATAGAATCCTACCTGGTATCAAATGTACATTCTTGTGAGGTGGCTGACTTGGCAGATACAAATTATGAGAAGAGATCACTCCTCCTAAACGCTGTTGGAACTGAAAATTTAACCTAAGGGGGAGCTTCCTAGTTGAACAACATTATACACAAATCCATGTTCAGTAAATTAAATACTTGTGGATCTTTGGACGATATGTATTTCTACATCAATTTCAATTGGCATATATATTGCTACATTTCAATGTCTCTGTGTGTATATGTGTTTGTTTGTGTGTGTGTGTGTGTGTGTATATATATATATATATATATATATATATATATATATATATATATATATACATATCACTCTCCAAATTTTTAAAAATATGAAATACTTCTGTCTTCTTTTACACACCCTAAATTCATTCATATTCATGTATGTGGATTTATAATAAACTTTTCACAAGATTATTCTCAGAATTATTCATCCACCTGAAATACATATTTGTTTTCTAGTACTGACAAGTAACATCAGTGAATGGTGCATACAAATCCTAATATTTCTACAGTAACTGACCCAGTTTAACATCAATCCAAGTAGATTACTATGGGACATGATGTACATTTTGACGTTCATTTTTATTCAACACTGGTACTTTACTATTTCTTCAGTTTATTCACATCATAGGATATGTATTTCATCCACAAGTTAGCAAAATTATTTGCATTTGTGTCACTTTCAATCACTTTCTACTTCAGAACACATGCATTCCTCTATGTTTCTTGACTGGTCTTTTCATGAGACTTCTTTCCAAACACATTATTTTCCTTTTCCATTCTCACTTTTGAAGCAGATCTCACACACCTTTCATGATAGAATATAACCCTAATATTACCATTAGATGTATAACTCATTGGAATGAATGATACTATATCAATATAAGATTTCTTATATATTTTCAGATATCAATTCTAGCAATCCATTATTTGAAGTGGAATCAGTTATATTATTTATTCACAGTATTGTCAATTCATGAATTACTTCTATATTCATAGACACAGGGTACACCTCTTTGTACCCCCAATACTAATTTATTTTTTTTTATTTTGCATTCTTTCTTAAAGTATTTTTATATTATTTTCAACAACATTTGAAACAACAGGATTTTCTAAATAGACTTGTCTTTAGCATACCCAGATGAAAAAATATAATTCTATTTCATATCCCTTTGTGGGATAATGTGGGTTTTTTGTACTGAAAAAATGCTAGGAATATTAGAATATATGATCCGTTAGCCAACTTTGTTTGTTTGTTTGTTTGCTTTTGCAAAGCTAGGAATTGAACCCTAGTAGTAAATAGTAATTCTACTCATTCAGAAAAGTTAGTGTGTCATTTTATTGAAATAACCATACTGGATATAAAATAGATACACATGTGATACAATAGATTGCATGGTATATAAATTTGTATCTCAGTAAAGCTGTAATTAAAATAAAATTTAAAGTATTGAAATTCAGGCAAAGGATAGAAAAGATATTTGTGTCTGTTTTTCAGAAGTTTATTGTCATCCATTTAAAAAATCTTTTAAAAGAGATTGCATTTGAACAAAAGGTATTGTTTAGTGTGCTTTCTCTGTATTCTTAGTGGTTCTTCACTATTACTATTTTATTCACACCCTCTTAATTTCTTATTGTTGAGCCAATTCTGCATCTAAATGTAGTGGCAAGATATATTCAGGAGTCTGGTGCAATAGTGCATGCCTGAAATCCCAGCTACTAAGACCCTTTCTCAAAACAACAAAAAAGTATTGGGGGTGGGGAGCATGGATGTAGTTTAGCAGTCAAGTGCTTTCCGAAGCATGTGGAGGCCCTGGGTTCTATCTGCAGCACCGCAAAAGCAAAACAAACAAAAGACGTATTCCAGAGATTTTGATTATTTCTGCAGGAGACATGCAGTCAAGACTAAGTAATTTGAAACAGGAGTGGCACAAGAAGTGGAAGATAAAGTATCAATTTTTTTTTCTTTTTTTTTTTGGTTAGAATTAGTTCACTTTGCATTCCTTGCGTATGTGCCTCTACCTTTGGAACCACATTGGTAAAAGTTTGTGTAAGAATTGTTTGTTGGCATATCCTAGAGTGCTCAATTTATACGTCTTCAAAATATTGCTCCCAGAAATTGTGGAAGAAATACTCATGTCACCTGATCTACATATACATTTTATCACAGTAATATTCGGAACACAAAATGCAAAAGTCACACTTATGATTGTACCAAAGGGTAAATAGAAAGTGAACCTGTATTATTAAAAACATTCATGTCCAGGTTGCCTAATACTCTCAAATGTCAATCCTATTGGTGACTACATATTTGTTTCTTCCTAAGATTATATATTGAAACTCAACCCTGTTGATAATGTCTAATCCTATCACTCACTTTATACTTTGCCTGATTTCCTAATGTCTCTATTGATATCTGCTTTCCTACATATTTTCCCCAGTTCATCATTGTGACTCATTCTTCACATGTGCTGACATTTACATTCATTCTCTAACCGAAACCCTATTACTAAAGAACTTTTGGTCCAAATCCTATACTCACTCTTCTTCCTAAACCTACGGACTATATTCCTAATCCTACTGACTATCCCTTTTTGACTGGATGTTCTCTTCTACATTCAATCATCCAAGTAAAGGTCGGTCGAGTGTCGGAAGAGGAGACCACCAAGAATCTATCTCATGTAACAGCAAAGGGTTTATTGGGGGTCCAGCATGCTGGGACTCAGAGTTCACTTGAAAAGAGTAGAGAGCCCTGAGAACAGCTTAAGCAGAGGTTAAATACTTTCCCTTGCGAGTGCAGGGAGGGAAGTTTATTGATGTGTCAGGGCGAGTGGTCAATTTGCATGCAACCTGGTGAAGGAGTACATTCTGCAGTTTGACAGTTGGGGACAGCACATTCTGGGAACAAGATTGGCAAACATTTCTCAAGATTTCAACAGTGTTTTGTTAAGCGTACAGAAAAACAGGAAGTGACAACTACATATTTTATTAACCTTTCATTCGACACTTCTTTTTCTGGCTACTTTTAATCATAAAAATGATCATTGGGGGGTGTCACATTCTATGTCTGCTAGTGGGGTATTACCATTAGTTTAACTTGTCCAATTTGAGCTTGGAGAAAATAAATTACATGGTTGAGCAAGCAGGGTTTAATAGTTAGCAATAATATGAGGATTATTATTGGACCGGCCAGCCGACAAGACAAGACAAGACAATAAAGACAAGACAAGACAATAAAGACAGGATATGGAAGTCCAACACTGAGACCAGGACTTAGTAGTTGGCAGAACCCGATCGGTTGGCAATACCGAATCTGAAACAAAATATCACTGAGTCATGGAGACTATTGTTCCTCAATTTTCTGAGTCCTCTATGACGTCACCCAGGGACTTGGCCTGTGGCTCTGTGACATGACTGTCAGCCATCGTTGGAGAGAGCTCACGCTCTTCATTGACATCCATTTTGCCAAGCCCTGACCTGAAACCTGACCAGAAAGAGGCACCTTACTTACCCTGAGAGGAGTTTGTTGGGGTCTCTTGTCCACCGCTGCCGGATCTCAGTGGAACCTCCATATGTAAAGGTCCGGTGACAATCGGGGGAAGAGACCACCAAGAGACTGTCTCATGCAAAAGCAAAGGGTTTATTGGGGGTCCAGCATGCTGGGGCTCAGAGCTCACTTGAATAGAGCAGAGAGCCCAGAGAACAGCTTAAGCAGAGCTTATATATTTCCCTTGGACAGGGCAGGGGGGTAAGTTTATTGATGGGTCCGGGCGAGTGAGCGGTTTGCGTGCAACCGGTTGAGGGAGTACATTCTGCAGTTTGGCAATTGGGGACAGCACATTCTGGGAATAAGATTAGAAAACAGTTCTCAATATTTCAAAAGTGTTTTGTTAAGCATACAGAAAAACAGGAAGTGACAAGTACTTATTTTATTAACCTTTCACTGCGAACTATACTTTGCCAGAATTCCTAATGTCTCTATTGTGTTTGTTAAAGTTCATTTTTATTCAAACCTGGTACGTTATTATTTCTTCAGTTCATGGACATCATAAGATATTTCCTTTCATTCACAAGTTCACAAATTTATAAACATTTGGTTTACTTTCAATCACTTCCTCCTTCGGAAGACATATGTTCCTCCATGTTTCTTGACTGGTCTTTTTACTAGACTTCTTTCTAAACATATTATTTTCGATTCCATAATCATTTTTGAGGCAAAACTCACACACTATTTATGATAAATGATAACCCTAACATTACAATTAGATATATAACTGGTTGGAATGAATGTATGTATATCAATATAAGATTTTCTATATATTTTCAGATATCAATACAATCCATTATTTAAATATGGAACCAGTTATATAATTTATTCACAGTATGGTCTATTAATGCATCATCTCTATATTCATCAAAACAGGGTAAACCTAATAGTATCCCCAGTACTAATTTATAAGTTTTCAAAATATTGCTCACAGAAATGGTGAAAGAAATACTCATGTCACCTTAGCTACATATACATATTATCACACTAATATTCTGGACACAAAATGCAAAGGTCACACAGAACATAATTTAAGCTAAGTATCCCAATCAAGGGCCCAAAGTCCTTCTGGGCTTCAAATATTACCTAGATTTCTGTTTTCATACTTATATTTCACCTCCATGTTCTTGTAAATATCACAGGTTCCCAATATCATTATTCATCCAGCAAAATGATTCATAACCCAAATCGAACATGCTATTAACCCTAACCATTCTGTAAACTGAGATTGTTCACTCAATCTCACTTTACAGAAGAGCAGGGACAAAGTTAGTATTACAATACAGGAAGTTAGGAGATCTTCCACCTGCTGAGTACCTCAAAATCCATGCAGAAATGATCCCTGGAGAAGACGTAGGCAGCTATGAAGGACCTGAGACAGCAAAAGTCATCTTCCTTTGCAAACAACCCGATCAGGATGAAAGGATGTGTCTGAATCATCCTATCTCTTCTTAATGTAGGGAAGATGTATGAAACCAGGCATGTGTGGAGAGCTGTTCCCAGGTGCCTATGTTTCTATACCATTCTAACTTGTGAAAGTGTCACAGGAAATAGAGGCAGCCTCCTTTTCCTGAGACACTAGGAAGCAACTGTTAGGACAAAGTGGTGGCCAAGACAGTGGCCTCATTCTTTTTCTGAAGAAAGTGACCTCACCTCACTTTTTTCATGATGGAACTCTCTGAATTTTGTGATCCAGGAAGCCAGGCACCAAGAGCCAGTACCAGTCCCAGTCCAAGTGGGCTCACTTGTTTGGATTTACCAAGTAAAGAGTCAGTCTTTCTTGGTACCTACTGATGTGAGGGTGGCCAAATGCCAAGAAAGCTTTGAAGAGGGTCCTTTCCTGAGAGGGCAGGAAATGGCTCACCACTGCCTCCTGAAAACTTCACAGAATTGGCCAAGGAGACCAGATCTGAGACAGGACCGGCCATTTCTGGGGAACATTCTATGGCCTACTCGTCAGAGGACACTCCGGATAGTCACAGACATACTTGGGGAAGGAGGTGACTTTGTGTGTGTGGATGTCAGTTTGTGGATTTGTCTCATATTCTGAGAATAGGTAAAAAAGGAGGTTTGTTTGGTTTGGAGTGGACTGTTTCTAGTAAGTCATCTGACAAGGAGACTGTTTCTATGTCTGTGTATCCCACTGTGTCCTTAGTTGTAGATATTAGAAAAGAAAATGGCTCACTGGGTGTGTCCTGTCTAGTAGAAAGCTTCACAGCATTCATCCTGCCCAATTAATGAATGGACTGAGGCTTGACTTATCCATGGGCAACACCTAGTATCATCCTAAGTTCTTGAATTCTTCCTGAATTCTGGCAACTCTCCAGAAAGGCTCATGGTTTTTTGTCCAAGATATGTACCACCTCCAAGCTCTGTGACATGGCCATGTACTAGTTAGCTGAAAGGAATGGCGAGCACACCGGAAAACTCAGATATTGGTGTGACCAGGAAAGTCTCTATGGTGAAACCTGGCTTAGGGCCTTTTGCTTAACTATTGTTCTGTTGCCCTGAATGTCAGGAACCTCTTTGCCTCAAGCCACCCCTTTATAAAGCCAGAAGAAAACAATTTTCAAATGGAAATGAATGGGCATCACCTGTGCCTCTTTGATGAATTGTTTTGGAAATGGTTATGTCTGAATCAGACTCTGGGCCCTGTGTGAGGCTGTGGCTTAAATTGTCAGCACCTCTTGCTGATCATGAGTGTACCAGACAGTGCCTTGATTGACTGGGATTTATGAAAATGGTGTAGAACAGAGATGCCATTAAGTTGGACCCTCCTGAGTAGTGAGCCCTGAGCTGTGGTGTGCAGGTGTGTGATAAATCTTCTGTGGTTGCGCCATGTGGTTTTGCCATTGAATTCCAAATGGTTTGTCACTGACACGGTGCAGTGACCAGACACTTATATGTAAAGGTGTCTTGTTAAATGGATAGTTTTCAGGGCAATGTGCAGAATCAGGTTGCTATGGAGAAGGGGGCAAGTTATGTGGGAATGAAGCCTGGTTGGTGCATTCTCTTGTAGACCCTGAAAAACCACAAATGACAGAACTCCCTCCAGGACTGTGTTCCAGTTGAACTCCTTGTATTTTGTGAGGCAAATACCAAACTCTCAGTGCTGCAGTAGGAAACTCTACGAAAATGGAGGATGAACAAAAGGCTTCACAGTCCACACAGGGAGACACTTAGACCCCAGTGGCCACAGTTTACATACGAAGAGAGAATTCAGCACTGCTGCCTCATGTGTATTGGAAAGCAAGAAAGAATGTCCTCCAGGTCACATAGATGCAGACCCAGCTTTGATGATCTCACTACAAAGGAAGCTAAAGCTACTGACAACATATATTTCAAGTGCCCATCCTCAGAGGCAGTTTCTCTAGAAGTCTTTAGGCCAGCAGACCTCCATGTTTGTGGAGTGTTTACCCTGTCCCTTACTTTGGGATACTCCTCTACCACCTCCAAGTTTGTGAACTCCTGAATATTTTCCATTCCAGATATGTATTTACAGATTTTCTAACTCTTCTCCTCTAATTGTTTCTTATTTTGCGTGAAGGTAACGTCAAGGAATTGTTCTGGATGAGAGTGGGAAGATTTTTGTGTAGCACATATTTGCATACACATTGGATTCATTTTCCAATTTTCCATTCCAAAGACTGAATCCCTGACACTAACACATACCCTACCAAACTCTGACTACTAATCCTAATATGATGAAGAAAAATAACCCAAACAGAATAGAAATACAAGCACTTCTGAAGAGGCATGGTGTATAGTTGGACTTGCCTTTTGCATGATAAAGTGTAGGTGTTATAAACCTAGTCAATTTTTCATTGAAATAGTTCTCCATGTGTTTTTTTTCCTTTAATATTTATTGTTGGTTCTACAAAACATTACATAGTTCTTGACATGTCATATTTCACACTTTGATTCAAGTAGGTTATGAACTTCCATTTTTCTTCGTATACAGATTGCAGTATCTCATCAGTTACACATCCACTATTTTACATATTGCTATACTAGTGTCTGTTGTATTCTGCTGCCTTTCCTGTCCTCTACTATCTCCCATCCCCTCCCCTCCAATCCTCTCTCTCTACCCCATCTATTGTAATTCATTTCTTCCACTTGTTTTTGTCCCCTTTCACCTCACTTCATCTTGTATTTAATTTTGTATAACCATGAGGGTTTCCTTCCATTTCTATGTAATTTTCCTTCTCTTTCCTTTTCCCTCCCACCTCTCACCCCTGTTTAATATTAATCATCTTCTCATGCTCTTCCTCCCAACTCTGTTCTTAGTTACTCTCTTTATATCAAAGAAAACATTTGGCATTTGTTTTTTAGTGATTGGCTATCTTCACGTAGCATAATACGTTCTAATGCCATCGATTTCTCTGCAAATTGTATGATTTTGTCATTTTTTAATGCAGAGTAATACTCCATTGTGTATAAATGCCACATTTTTTTTTAATCCATTCATCTATTGAAGGGCATCTAGGTTGGTTCCACAGTCTTCCTATTGTGAATTGTGCTGCTATGAACATAGATTTATCAGTGTCCCTGTAGCATGCACTTTTTGGGTCTATAGGGATTAGACCGAGAAGGGGAATTGCTGGGTCAAATGGCGGTTCCATTCCCAAGTTTCCAAGAAATCTCCATACTGCTTTCCAAATTTGCTGCACCAATTTGCAGTCCCACCAGCAATGTACAGGTGTACTCTTTTTCCCACATCCTCGCCAGCACTTGTTGTCGTTTGACTTCATAATGGCTGCCAAGCTTACTGCAGTGAGATGGTATCTTAGGGTGGGTTAGTTTAGCATTTCTCTGAATGCTCGAGATGGTGAGAATTTTTTGATGTACTTATTGATTGATTGTATGTCCTCCTCTGAGAAGTGTCTGTTCAGGTCCTTGGCCCATTTGTTGATTGGGTAATTCATTTGCTTATTGTTTAATTTTTTGAGTTCTTTGTATAACTCTGGATATTAGGGCTCTATCTGAAGTGTGAGGAGTAAAGATTTGTTCCCAGGATGTAGGCTCCTTTTTTACCTCTCTTATTGTTTCTTTTTCTGAGAAAAATCTATTTAGTTTGAGTAAGTCCTGTTTGTAGATTCTAATTATTAACTCTTATGCTATGGGTGTCCTATTGAGGAATTTGGAGCCCGACCCCACAGTATGTAGATCATAGCCAAAGTTTTCTTCTATCAGATGCCGTGTCGCTGATTTGATATCAAGCTCCTTGATCCATTTTGAGTTAACTTTTGTGCATGGCGAGAGAAAGGGATTCAGTTTCATTTTCTTACATATGTAATTCCAGTTTTTCCAGCACCATTTGTTGAAGATGCTATCCTTCCTTCAGTTTATGCTTTTAGCTCCTTTATCAAATATAAGATTGCTGTAATTTTGTGGATTGATTTCTGTGTCCTCTATTCTGTACCATTGGTCCACCCGCCAGTTTTGGTACCAGTACCATGCTCTTTTTGTTACTATTGCTCCGTAGTATAGTTTGAGGACATGTATCGCTATACCGCCTGATTCACACTTCCTGCTTAGAGTTGTCTTTGCTATACTGGGTCTTGTATTATTCCATATGAATTTCATAATTGTTTTATCTATTTCTACAGGAAATGCCGTTGGGATTTTGATTGGCATTGCATTAAACCTATAGAGAACTTTTGGTAATATCGCCATTTTGATGATGTTAATTCTGCCTATCCATGAACAGGGTATATTTTTCCATCTTGTAAGATCTTCTTCTATTTCTCTCTTTAGGGTTCTGTAGTTTTCATTGTGTAAGTCTTTCACATCTTTTGTTACGTTGATAGCCAAATATTTTATTTTATTTTTTTTGAGGATACTCTCAATGGAGTGGTTGTCCTCATTTCCGTTTCAGAGGATTTGTTGCTGATATTCAGGAATGCTTTTGATTTATGATTGTTGATTTTATATCATGCCACTTTGCTGAATTCATTTATTATCTCTAATAGTTTCTTGTAGACCCTTTTGGGTCTACTAGGTATAGAATCATGTCATCTGCAAATAGTGATAATTTAAGTTCTTCTTTTCCTATTTTTATGCCTTTAATTTCTTTCATTTGTCTAATTGCTCTGGCCAGTGGTCGAGAACTATGTTGAACAGAAATTGTGAGAGAGGGCATCCCTGTCTTGTTCCAGATTTTAGAGGGAATGCCTTCAATTTTTTCTCAATTCAGAATGATACTAGCCTGAGGCTTAGCATAGATTGCTTTTACAATATTGAGGTATGTTCCTGTTATCCCAGTTTTTCTAGAGTTTTAAACATAAAGGGATGCTGTACTTTATTGAATGCTTTTTCTGCATCTATTGGGGTGATCATATGGTTCTTATTTTTAAGTCTATTGATGTGGTGAATAACATTTATTGATTTCCGTATATTGAACCAGCCTTGTATCCCAGGAATGAATCCTACTTGATCATGTTGCACAATTTTTTAAATATGTTTTTGTATCTGATTCGCCAGAATTTTATTGAGGATTTTTGCATCTAGGTTCATTAGAGAGATTGGTCTGTATATTTGTTTCTTTGAAGGGTCTTTGTCTGGTTTAGGAATCAGGGTGATATTGGCCTCCTCTGCTGTATACCCATTCGGTCCTGGGCTTTTCTTAGTTGGTAGTCTTTGGATGGTTTCTTCTATTTTCTCAATTGATATTGGTCTGCTTAGGTTGTCTATATCCTCCTGACTCAATCTGGGCAGATCATATGACTTAAGAAATTTATTGATGCCTTCACTATCTTCTAATATAATTTCTGATTATCTTCTGTATTTCAGAAGTGTCTGTTGTGATATTGCCTTTTTCATCCCTTATGATAGTAATTTGAGTTCCCTCTCTTCTTCTCTTCATTAACATGGCTAAGAGTCTGTCGATTTTATTAATTTTTCAACTTTTAGTATTTTCAATTTTTTCAAATGTTTCTTTTGTTTCGATTTCATTAATTTCAGCTCTGATTTTAATTATTTCTTGCCTTCTACTTCTTTTTCTGTTGTTTTGCTCTTCTTTTTCTAGGATTTTGAAATGAACTATGAGATCATTTATTTGTTGTTGTTTTTTTTTCTTTTTTTAAGGAAAGAACTCCAAGCAATGAATTTTCCACTTAGAACTGCTTTCAATGTGTCCCATAGATTCTGATATGTTCTGTCTGTCTTTTTCATTTATGTCTAAGAATTTTTTTTATTTTTCTCCTTGATGTCTTCAATAACCCATTGATCATTCAGTACGTATTGTTCATTCTCCAAGTGATGCATGAATTTTCCTTCCTTCTTTTATTGTTGATTTTCAGTTTCATTCCATTACGATCAGATAAGATGCCTGGTATTATCTATACTCCTTTATATTGTCTAAGAGTTGTTCTGTGACATAATATATGATCTATTTTTGAGAGGTATCCATGTGCTGCTGAGAAAACAGTGTAACTGCTTGATGTTGGGTGGTATATTCTATATATGTTAATTAAGTCTAGGTTATTATTTGTGTTATTGAGTTCTATAGTTTCCTAATTCAACTTTTGTTTGGAATATCTGTCCAGTAGTGAGAGAGGTGTGTTGAAATCTCCCATGATTATTGTATGGTGGTCTACCAGACTCTTGAACTTGAGAAGAGTTTGTTTGATTAACATAGCTGAACCATTGTTTGGGGCACATATATTTATGATTGTTATGTCTTGTTGGTGTATGGTTCCCTTGAGCAATATGTAGTGTCCCTCTTTATCCCTTTTGATTAACTTTGTCTTGAAATCTATTTTATTTGATATGAGTATGGACACTTCTGCTTGTTTCCGAAGTCAATATGAGTGATATGATTTCTCCCAACCTTTCACCTTTAGTCTATATATGTCTTTTCCTATCAAATGTGTCTCCTGTAGGCAGAAAATTTTTGGGTCTTCTTTCGTGATCCATTCTACTAGCCTGTGTCTCTTAATTGGTGAGTTTAAGGCATTAACATTTAGGGTTATTTTTGAAATATGTGTTGTTCTTCCAGCCATATTTGTTTATTTATGTTACTAAACATGGTTTGTTTTTCTCTTTGATTATTTTTCGCCCCTTTACTGTACTACCTCCCACTGTTGGTTTTTATTGTTATTTTCCATTTCGTCTTCCTATAATGTTTTGCCAAGGATCTTTTGAGGAGATGGTTTTCTAGCTGCAAATTCTTTTAACTTTTGTTTATCATGGAAGGTTTTAATTTCATCTTCCATCCTGAAGCTTAAAATCGCTGGATACACAATTCTTGGTTGGAACCCAATTTCTTTCAGTGATTGAAAAATGTTATTCCAGGATGTTCTAGCTTTCAGAGTCTGTGTTGAAAGATCAGCTGTTATCCTGATTGGTTTACCCCTAAATGTAATCTGCTTCCTTTCTCTTGTAGCTTTTAAAATTCTCTCTTTATTCTGTATGTTTGGCATCTTCATTATAATATGTCTCGGTGTTTATCTCTTATGATTTTGCACATTTGGCGTCCTGTAGGCTTCTAGGATTTGGGATTCTGTCTCATTCTTCATGTCTGGAAAGTTTTCTCATATTATTTCATTGAATAGATTGCTCAATCCTGTGGTTTGGACCTGTATACCTTCCTGTATCCCAATTACTCTTTAGTTTGGTCTCTTCATGTTATCCCATATTTCTTGGATGTTCTGCTCATGGTTTCTTAACAGTCTTGCTGAGCTTTCTATGTTCTTTTCAAGTTGAAATACTTTGTCTTCATTGTTCTAAGTGATCTATTCTGCTGGTAGTATTCTCAATTGAGTTTTTAAGTTGGTTTATTGCTTCCTGCATTTCTATGATTTCTGTTTGTGTGTTTTTTATAACCTCTATCTCCCTGTATAGTTGATCTTTTGCTTCTTGGATTTGTTTTTGTAATTCATTGTCAAAGTGATCTTTCATTGTCTGATTTTGCTGTCTAATGTCTCCCTGGAGACTTCAGATCATCTGAAGCAAGTATATTCTGATTCTTTATCTGACATTCCATATGCTGCAGATATTACCTCTTCTAATGTTGAGTTGACCTGCGTTGCTTGTGGTCCTTTCTTTCCTTGTCTTTCCCTACTGTTCACGTTTTTTTCGGCTTGGTGAAACTTTTGTGTTATTGAATTTTACCCCTAAATGTTTATATTGCTATTGTATTCTTGAAAAGTCTCCCTCACAGGCGTAAGCAGCGGCTCTGCCCCTCCTCCAATTGGGGCAATGTGCCTACCACACCAGCACGCCGCTGGGCCTGTTCTGCCTCTTGGTAGCTGGTCCGCCTACCTTGCAGGAGCGGGCAGTTGATCTACCCCTCTGCGGGTGCTGGTCCTGTTCAGCCAGTGGGTAACAGGTCCAGCTACCTTGCAGGCACAGGCGTCGGCTCTGCCCCTCCGCGCTCCGCTGGGCCTCTTCTGTCTGTGGGTTGCAGGGCTGTCTACATTGCAGGCGTGAGTGGCATCTCTGCCCCCCCCCCAAACCGGGGCGATGTGTCTACCACGCTGGTAGGTCGCTGGGTCTGTTCTGCCTCTGGGTGAGAGGTCTACCTGCTTTGCAGGCACGGGCAGTGGCTCGGCCCCTCCCCAAACCTGGTTATGTGTCTAGCACCCTGGCGGGGCCTAGCACCTGGTCTGTCGGTGTTCGCAGGTCCACCTACTTCGCAGGCGCGGGGGCCGGCTCTGCCCCTCTGAAGGCAGCTGGGCCGCTTCAGCTGGTGGGTCGCAGGTTCACCTATCTTGAAGTCACAAGGGGTGTCTCTGCCCCTCCGCGGGTGTCTGGGCCTGTTCTGCCTGTGGGTTGCATGTCCGCGTTCCTTGCACGCGTGCAGTGGCTCTGCCCAACCCCCAACCAGGTTGATGTGTCTTTCACGATGGCGGGCCGCTAGGCCTGTTCTACGGGTGGCTCGCAGGTCCGCCTACCTTACAGGCGCGGTTGGCGGTTCTGCCCCTCCCTTCTCCATGTGTTTCTAAAGTTAACAAATATGAGAATTCCTGTCTCCATTTCTCTGTACCCTATTCAGCACATGCATTTTTATATTCACATATAGAATCCTACCTGGCATCACATGTACATACTTGTGAGGTTGCTGACTTTGCAAATACAAATTGTGAGAAGGGATCACTCCTCCTAAATGCTGTTGGAACTTACAATTCAAACTATGGGTGAGCTCCCTAGTTGAACAACATTATACATAAATCGATGCTCAGAAAAATGAAGATTTTTGGATTTGTGGATGATATATAATTCATGATGTATTTCGATTGGCATATATATTGCTACTTTTTAATGTATACGTGTGTGTGTGTGTGTGTGTGTGTGTGTGTGTGTGTGCATATATATATGTATAAACTCTCAAGATTTTTCAAAATATGAAATGTATGTGTCTTATTATATACTCCCTAAATTCATTGATGTTCATGAATGTGGATTTATATTCAACTTTTCATAAGAATGTTCTCAGAAATATTAATCCACCTGAAATACATATTTGTTTCCTAATACTGAAAACTAACTTCAGTGAATGATGCATACAAATCCTAATATTGCTATAGTAAATGACTCAGTTTAACGTCAATGCAAGTAGATTCCTATGGGACATGATATGTATTTTGACGTTCATTTTTATTCAAAACTGGTACATTAATATTTCTTCAGTTTTTGCACATAATAGAATACATATTTCATTCACAAATTCACAAATTCATAGGCATTTTTTTCACTTTCAATTACTTCCTGTTTCAGAACATATGTATTCCCCCAGGTTTC
Source organism: Callospermophilus lateralis (assembly GCF_048772815.1). Lineage (NCBI taxonomy): Eukaryota > Metazoa > Chordata > Mammalia > Rodentia > Sciuridae > Callospermophilus > Callospermophilus lateralis. The sequence continues at coordinate 127,742 of NW_027514080.1, forward strand.
TTGACTGCTCTTTTAATGAGACTTCTTTCCAAGCACATTATTTTCAATTTCCATAATCATTTTAGAAGCAAAGCTCACACACACTTCATGATAAACCATAACAGTGATATTACCATTAGATGTATAACTGGTTGGAATGATTGTATGAATATCAATATATGATTTCCAATATATATTCAGATATCAATTCAATCCATTATTTAAATTTGGAACCAGTTATATTATTTATTCACAGTATGGTCTATTCATGCATTATCTTTATATTCATATAACACAGAGTATACCTATTTGTACCCACAATACTAAATTATATGTCTTCAAAATATTGCTCCCAGAAATGGTGGAAGAAATACTCATGTCACCTGATCTATATATACATTAATCACAGTAATATTGTGGAAACAAAAAGCAAGGTCACACTTATGATTGTACCAAATCCTAAATAGAAAGTGAGCATGGATTAAAAAAAAATCCATGTCCAGGTTGCCTAATGCTCTCAAAAGTGAATCCTATTGGTGACTACATATTTGTTTCTTCCTGAAATTACATATTCAACCTCAACCCTGTTGAAAATGTCTAATCCTATCACTCACTTTATACTTTGCCTGATTTCCTAATGTCTCTATTGAAATCTGATTTCCTGTATTTTTTTTCCCATTTCATCATTATGACTGACTCTTCACATGTGCTGACATTTACTTTCACTCTCTACCCAAAACCCTATTGCTAAAGATCTTTTGGTCCAAATGCTATACACACTCTTCATTCTAAATCTACCGAATATCTTCCTAATCCACCAACTATCCCTTTTGGACTGGATTTTCTCTTCGACATTCAATCATCCAAAAGACAAGGTCCTATGCCATTGTATATCAATTAATCTGAGACACCTGTGCAGAACATAATTCAAAGCTAAGAATCCCAATAGTGGGGCCAATTCCCTTCTGTGCTTCAAAAATTACCTAGATTTCTTTTTTCATACTTATATTTCACCTATATATTCTTGAAAATATAGCAAAATTCCAATACCATTATTCATCCAAGAGAATGATTCCTAACCCAAATGGAAGCTGTTATTAACCTTAACCATACAATGTTTCCTCAATCTAACTTTACAGAAGAGGAGGGACAGAATTAGTCTTCCAATACAGGAGTGTAGGGGATCTTCCACCTGCTGAGAACCTCAAAGTTTCATGCAGAAATGATCCCTGGAGAAGATGTAGGCAGCTATGAAGGACCTGAGAGAGCAAAAGTCATCTTCCATGGCAAACAACCCAGTCAGGATGAAGGGATGTGTCAGAATAAGCCTCACTCTTCTTAATGTAGAGAAGATGGACCAAACCAGTCCAGTGTAGACAGCTGTTCCTGGCTGCCTATGGTTGATATACAATCCTCAGTTGTGAACGTATCACAGGAAATAGGGGCAGCCTCCATCTCATGGGAACCTTGGAAGCAAATTTTAGGACAAAGTGGTTTCCAAAGCAGTGACCTCATTCAGTTCACAAAGGAGGTGACCTTCCTCAGTTCTTTGGTGATAGAACTCTCTGAACTTGGGATCCAGGAAGCCAGGCTACCAGAGGCAGTCCCAGTACCATTCCCAGTGGGATCACTTATTTGTATTTACCAAGAACAGAGTCAGTCTTTCTTGGTACATACTGATGTGAGAATGGCCAAATTTCAGGAGAGCTCAGAAGAGGGGCCTTTCCTGAGAAAGCAGGAAGTTGCTCACAGCTGGCTCCTGACCACTTCACAGATTTGGCCAAAAAGACCAGATCTGAGACAGGACAGAACATTTCAGGGAACATAATAAGGCTCACAAGTCAGAGGACACTCCGGATAGTCACAGACCTCTTTGGGGGAAGGAGGTGCCTTTGTGGGTGTGGGTGTGAGTTTGTGGTTTTGTCTCATTTTCTGAGAATAGGTAAAAAAGGCGGTTTGTTTGGTTTGGAGTGGACTGTTCCTAGTAAGTCGTTTCACAAAGTGAGTGTTTCTATGTCTGTGTATCCCACTGTGTCTGTGGTTGTAGACATTTGAAAAGAGAATTCATCAATGGATGTGTCCTGTTTAGTAGAAACCTACCCAGCATTCATTCTGCCCAATTGATGAATGGACTGTGGCTTCCCTTATGGATGGGCAACACCTACTAATTTCCTAAGTTCCTGTTTTCTTCCTGATTCTGGCCACTCTCCAGAATAGGCTCATGGTTTTGTGTCCAAGATATGTACCACCTCCAAGCTCTGTGACAAGGCCATGTAATGGATAGCTAAAGGGAATGGCTAGCATCTCAAAAAACTCAGATATCAGTGTGACCAGGAAAGCCTCAGTGGAGAAACTCTGCTTTGGGTTTTTTGCTAACCAATTCTTCTCTTCCCCTGAATGTGAGGAAGGTCTTGGCCTCAAGACACCGCTTTGTGAAGCCTGAAGAAAACAGTTTTAAAATGGAAATAAATGGGCATCACCTGTGGCTCTTTGTTAATTTCTTTGGAAATGGATGTGTCGGAATCAGTCTCTTGGCCCTGTGTGAGGCTGTGGCTTAGGTTCTCAGCACCTGATGCATCTAAAGAATGATCCCATGTGTGCATCCAAAACCAAAATGGGAAAGAGATCAGTAATTGTTGATGAAGTCTCTCGCCTTCCTCTCTTAGGTTCCTGACCACCATCAAGTGAGAATAGAGATCCTTTGAATCAAATGAGTTCTTCTAAGCCCTGCAAAGGCTATCCCATACATGCTTGTGTTTTCTCATGACTCCAAATCACATAAAGAATCTATACCTGACAGTCAGTAGGCCTCAAATTGGAGAAGCAGAGCAGTATTAAAGGAAGGCATTTTTGATCCCTTGTGGTTCACAGGAAGGGTGTACAGGCCACCCTGCCTTTAGGAAAATGACGGGCAAGCGAGGTTATTTGGACTCTGTGTTGGGCTGCGCCCCTCATGGAAACATCCAGCCAGAGGTTATGAGGAGTGTCTATATGGAAGAAGATGAGGGCCATGTGGGAGTGTTTTGGTTTTAATTGTGGTTATTTGTGTGGAAGTTGGAAGCGATGACTGGGTCCACCTGGGCTTGAACTCTGGTGTGATACCCTATAGAGACTGAGTCCTGGAACTGACCTCAGAGAAGTATTGCCATGAATTGTGTTGGGATATTAGGAGGCCACACATGAGAGTCACCATTGGAAACTGAGATCTATTCCCAGTGTGGCTTTCCACAGAGCACTGGGAATCTCAGCCAAGGTATCACATAATTTTATTCTGAAACACTTGGCAGCAATAGTTGAGAGTCAAAACACAAATGCACTTCACATTGTAGACCTCAATGGGCCTGGCTTCATGTGGCCTTTTGGCCACTCTTTGGGAAATCTTGGCAGTGAGAGTTCTCCAGATCTTTCTTTGAAATGAGCTTCTTCACCATTTAATGGTTACCGAATTAAATGAAACACTCAGTGCCTCCAACTTCAACCTTGAAAGATGGGCTCGATAAATACCATGAAATTTTTGAAATTCCCATATCCAGGAGGCACTGGAGAACCATTGGATATCCTGTTGGTGATCATGAGTGTACCAGACAGTGCCTTGATTGGCTGGGTTTCACGAAAATGGTGTAGAACAGAGATTCCAGTAAGTTGGAGCCTGCTGAATAGTGGGCCTAGAGCAAAGGTGGGCATGTGTGAGATAAAACATCTGTGGTGCTTCCATGTGGATTTCCCAATGGCTTCCAAATGGCTTGTGACTGACATGGTGCAGCCAGCAGACCCTTATATGTAAATGATTCTTGTTATATGGGTAAGTTTCAGGGCAATGTTCAGAATCAGGTTTCTATGGTCAAGGGGTCAAGCTATGTTGGACAGAAGCCTGATTTGTGCATTCTCCTGCAGACCCTGTCCCACCACACGTGACAGAACTCCCTCCAGCACTGTGTCCCAGGTGAACTCCTTGTATTTCGTGAAGGAAATACTGAACTCCCAGTGTAGCAGCAAAAAATATCACAAAAATTGGAGGATGATCAAATGGCTTCACAGTCCACATGAGGAGACACTTAGCCCCAAGTGGCCACAGTTGACCCCGAAAGAGAGAATTCAGCAATGCTGCCTCATGATCATTGGTAAATAAGAAAGCATCTCCTCCAGGTCACATAGATGCAGACCCAGCTTTTATGGTCTCACTACAAAAAAAGCTAAAGCTCCTGACAACAACATATATTTCAAGAGCCCAACATCAGAGCCAGTTTTTCAAGAAGCCTTTAGGCTAGCAGAGCTCCATGTTTTTGGAGTGTTCACATTGTCCCTTACTATTGGAATCTCGCCTTCTACCTGCAAGTTTGTGAACTCCTGAGCATATTAAATTCCAGATATGTATTCACAGATTTTCTTACTCATCTCCTCTACATGTGTTACTTGGGACGAAGTTAAGGTCAAGGCATTGTTGTGGATGAGAGTCGGAAGATTTTTGTGTAGCACATATTTGCATACACATTGGATTCATTTTCCAATTTTCCTTTCGAAATACTGAATCCCTGAAACTAACCCATACCCTACAAGACTCTGACAACTAATCCTAACGTAATGGAGAAAAATAACCCAAATAGAACAGAAATACAAACATATCAGAGGAGGCATGGTGTACCATTGAATTAACTTTTCCATTATATAGGGAAGGAGTTTTAAATCTAGTCAATTTTTTGTTGAAAGAGTTGTCCATGTATTTTTAAACTTATCAAATATATGAATTCCTGTCTCCCCCATTTCTTTGTATTCTATTCAGCACATGTATTTTTATATGCACATATAGAATTGTACCTTGTATCACACATATATTCTTGTGAGGTGGCTGACTTGGCAGATACAAATTGTGAGAAAAGTTCACTCCTCCTAAACGCTGTTGGAACTGAAAATTCAACCTATGGGTGAGCTTCCTAGTTGAACAACATTATACATAAATCCATGTTCAGTAAAATGAATATTTTTGGATACGTGGATGATATATATTTCATGATGAATTTCGATTGGCATATATATTGCTAGTTTTTAATGTCTGTGTGTGTTTGTATATATATATATATATATATATATATATATATATATATATATATATATATATATATACTGTCAAGATTTTTCAAAATATGAAATATATGTGTATTTTGGCCACTCTTTGGGAAGCCTTACCTGTGAGAGTTCTCAAGAGCTTTCATTGAAATGATTTTCCTCAACATTTAATGGTTCCTGAATGAATTGAAACCCACAGTGCCTCCAACTTCATCCTTGAAAAATGGCTCTATAAATACCATGAAATTCCCCTGACCAGGTGGCACTGGAGAACCTTTGGATGTCTTCTTGCTGATCATGAGTGTACCAGACAGTGCCTTGACTGACTCGATTTCATGAAAATTGTGCAGAACAGAGATGCCAGTAAGTTGGAGAGTGCTGAGAAGTGGGCCCAGGGCTGTGGTGTGCAGGTGTATGATAAAACATCTGTGGTGGGGCCATTTGGGTCTGCCATTGACTTCCAAATGGCTTGTGGCTTACATGGTACAGCTAGCTGACCCTTATCTGTAAAGGCATCTTGTTATATGTAAAGGTTTCAGGACAATGTTCAGAATCAGTTTGCTATGGATAATGTTTCAAGTTATGTGGGATAGAAGTCTGGTTGGTGAATTCTCCTGTAGACCCTGACCCTCCACACGTGACAGAACTCGCTCCAGCACTGTGTCCCAGTTGAACTCCTTGTATTTCATGAAGGAAAAACCAAAAGCCCAGTGCAGCAGCAAGAAACACCACGAAAATTGTAGGATGGCCAATTGGCTTCACAGTCAAGACGGGGAGACACTTACCCCTCCGTGGCCACAGTTTACCTTCAAAGGAAGAATTGAGCACTGCTGCCTCATGTTCTTTTGGAAAATAAGAAACCATGTCCTCCAGGTCAGATAAATGAAGACCCATCTTTGATGGTATCACTACAAAGGAAGCTAAAGCTCCTGACAACAACATATATTTCAAGTGCCCAACCTCAGAGGCAGTTTCTCAAGAAGTCTTTAGGCCAGCAGAGTTCCATGAATTTGGACTGTTTATCCTGTCCCTTAAGTTTGAAAACTCCTCTAAAATGCCCAAGCTTGTGAACTCCTGAGCATTTTCCATTCCAGATATGTATTCAGAGATTTTCTAACTCTTGTCCTCTAATTGTATCTTACTTGGGTGAAGGTAATGTCAAGGCATTGCTCTGAATGAGAGTGGAAAGTTTTTTTGTAGCGCATATTTGCATACACAATGGATTCATTTTCCTTTATTTCCATTTGAATTACTGAATCCATGACACTAACGCATACCCTACTAGACTCTGACTACTAATGCTAATATGATGGAGAAAAATAACCCAAACAGAATAGAAATACAAGCAGTTCAGAAGAGGCATGGTGTATAGTTGGACTTGCCTTTTGCATGATAAAGGGTAGTTGTTAAAAATCTGGTTAATTTTTAATTGATATAGTTCTCCATGTGTTTTGAAAGGTATCAAATATGTGAATTCCTGTCTCCCTTTCTCTGTTGCCTATTCAGCACATGTATTTTTATATGCACAAATAGAATCCTACCTGGTACCACACGTACATTATTGTGAGGTGGCCTACTTGGAAGATACAAATTGTGAGAAGAGATCACTCCTCCTAAACGCTGTAGGAACTGAAAATTCAACCTATGCGTGAGCTTCCTAGTTGAACAACATTACACATAAATCCATGTTAAGTAAAATAAATATTTTTGGATCTGTGTATGATATGTATTTCATGATGAATTTTGATTGGCATATATATTGCTACTTTTTAATATCTCTGTATGTGTTTTGTGAAAAATCTGCACTCTATAGATTATTCAAAATATGAAATATATGTGTCTTATTATACACTCCTTAAATTCATTCATGTTCATGTATGAGACCACGGCTCATGCAACAGCAAAAGACATTTATTGAGGATCCAATCCAGTATGCTAGGGCTCCGTGGTCACTCAAGAAGGGAGAGCAGCCCAGATCTCCGAGCTGAGGTTGAGCAGTGCTTAAGTACACTTTTTGGGGAGGGCGAGACTTTACATATATCACAGTATCTTTTAACAAATCATCATACACTGCGGGAAAATCAAACAACAAATCCTAAACATGATTAGTTCATTCATTGGTGGGAACATGTCAGGCAGGAGGGATAGGTCAGTTCTACAGCGGGGTACAGATTCAAATTGATTAGATTAGGCCCTGCGATGCATATGTGCCAAGCCACACAGGGTCCTAGGTTATTAAACAACCAGGCGATCAGGGGGAATATTTACTGGGCAGTCCAGAAATTGTCCTACAAGTAACAGGAATTTCAGATTTTTCATGTAGCATAGGAACTTAACAATACCTGGTCCTTTACATTTTAAATCAGGCCTTGAATCTTAGAAACTTTACAAACCCGGTCTTTTACACTTTAACTTTTACACTTTAATTTCAATTTCTTTTACCCTTAAAGATCACTCCTGGTTCACAAGATGGGTGTCCAAGCCACCCTGACTTTAGGCAAATGAGGGGCAAGGGAGCTTATTTTGGACACTGTCTTGGGCTGTGCCCCTCATGGAAACCTCCAGCCATATGTTATGATGAGTGTCTTTATGGAAGAAGATGAGGGTCATGTAGGAGTGTTTTGGTTTTAATTGTGGTCATTTGTGTGGCGGTTGGAAGAGATGACTTGGTCCACCAGGGCTTGAACTCTGCTCTGATACTCCTTAGAGACTGAGTTCTGGAACTGACTTGAGAGAAGTATTGCCATGAATTGTTTTGGGATTATAGGAGGCCACACATGAGATTAGCCCTTGGAAACTGAGATCTAGGCCCAGGGTGGCTTTCCACCAAGCACTGGGAATCTCAGCCAGGGTAACACATGATTTTTTTACTGAAAGACTTGGAAGTCATAGTTGAGACTCAAAACACACATGTACCTCATATTGTAGACCTCAATGAGCCTGGCTTCATGTGAACTTTTGGGCACTCATTGGGAAGCCTTGCCTGTGAGAGTTCTTCAGAGCTTTCATTGAAATGAGCTTACTCACCATTTAATGGTTCCTGAATGAATTGAAACCCACAGTGCCTCCAACATCATCCTTGAAAAATGGCTATACAAATACCATGAAATTTTTGAAATTTCCATGACCAGGTGGCACTGGAGAAACTTTGGATGTCCTGTTGCTGATCATGTGTGTACCAGACAGTTCCTTGATTGACTGGTTGTCATGAAAATGGTACAGAACCGAGATGTCAGTAAGTTGGAGCCTGCTGAGTATTGGGGCTAGAGCAGTGGACTATACATTTGTGAATAAATATCTGTGGTGGGACCACGTGGATCTCCCTTTGGCTTCCAAAATACTTGTGACTGATATGGTGCAGGCAGCAGACCCTTATATGTAAAGGCATCTTGTTTTATTGAGAGGTTTCAGGGCAATGTTCAGAATCTGGTTGCTATAGTCAAGGGGAAAGCTATGTGCGATAGACCCATGTTTCGAACATTCTCCTGAAGACCCTGAGCAATCACACGTGTCAGAGCTCCCTCCAGAATTGTGTCCCAGTTGAACTCCTTGTATTTCATTAAGCCAATTCCAAACTCCCAGTGCAGCAGTAAGAAACACCACAAAAATGGAGGATGACCAAATGGCTTCACAGACCACACGGGGAGACACTTAACTCCCAGTGGCCACAGTTTACCAAGAAAGAATTCAGAACTGCTGCCTCATGTTCATTAGAAAATAAGGAACCATTTCCTCCAGGTCACATAGATGCAGACCCACATTTGATGGTGTCACAATGAGGAAGCTAAATCTCCTGACAACTTCATATATTTCATGTTCCCAACCTGAGAGGCATTTTCTCAAGAAGTCTTAAGGCCAGCAGAGCTCCAAGTTTGTGGAGTGTTTAACCTCTCCCTTACTTTTGGAAACTGCTCTACCACATCCAATGTTGTAAACTCCTGAACATTTTCAGTTCCACATATGTGATCACAGGTTTTCGAACTCCTCTCCACTAATTGTGTCTTACTTGGAGTGAAGTTAATGTAAAGGAATTGTTCTGGATGAGAGTGGCAAGATTTTTGTGTAGCACATATTTGCATACACATTAGATTTATTTTCCTATTTTCATTTGAAATACTGATCCCCGACACTAACACATACCCTAATAGACTCTGACTACTAATGCTAATATGATGGATAAAAAGAAAACTAACAGAATAGAAATACAGGCCTTTAATAGGAGGCATGGTATATACTTGGAATTTCCTTCTGCTTTATCAAGGGTATGTGTTATAAATCTTGTCAAATTTTCATTGTAATATTACTCCATGAGTTATATATATATATATATATATATATATATATATATATATATATATATATATATCTAGATTTTTCAAAATATGAAAAACATGTGTCTATTAAACACTATCTAAATTCATTCATATTCATGTATGTGGATATAAAATCAACTTTTCATAAGATTATTCTCAGAAACATTCAACCACCTGAAATACATATTTGTTTCCTCGTCCTGAGAACTAACTTCAGTGAATCGTGCTTACAAACCCTAATATTTTTACAGTAACTGACACAGTTTATCATCAAAGCAAGTAGATTCCTATAGGACATGATGTGTATATTGATGTTCATTTTTATTCAACAATGGGACATTAAAATTTCTTCATTTTATGCACATCGTAGGATATATATTTCCTCCACAGGTTAGCAAATATATAGGCATTTGTTTCACTTTCAATCACTTCCTGCTTCAGAACACATGTATTCCTCCATGTTTCTTGACTGGTCTGTTCATGAGACTTCTATCCAAACACATTATTTTCGATTTCCTTTATCACTTTAGAAGCAAAACGGACACACACTTCATGATAAACCATCACTGTAATATCACCATTAGATGTATTACTGGTTGGAATGAATGATTATATATCAATAAAAGATTTTTTATATATTTTCTGATATCCATTCAATACATTGTTTAAAGTTTAACAAGTTATATTATTTATTCACAGTATGGTCTATTCATGCATTATCTCTATATTCATAGACACAGGGTACACCTGGTTGTACCCCCAATACTAATCTATACATATTTGAAATATTGCTCCCAGAAATGGTGGAGGAAATACTCATGTCACCTGATCTACATATGCATGTTATCACTGTAATATTCTGGACACAAAATGCAAAAGCCACACGTATGATTGTACCAAAGCCTAAAGGTAAACTGAACAGATTACTAAAAACATCCCTGACCAGGTTGCCTAATGCTCTCAAATGTCAATACTATTGCTGGCTACATATTTGTTTCTTCCTAAGATTATATATTCAACCTCAAAACTGTTGAAAATGTTTAATTTTTTCACTCACTTGATACTTTTGCCTGATTTCCTAATGTCTCTATTGATATCTACTTTCCTACATATTTTCTGCAGTTCAACATTGTGACTGACACTTCACATGTGCTGACATTGACATTCACTCTGTAACGGAAACACTATTGCTAAAGATCTTTGGTCCAAATCCTATACTCGCTCTTCTTCCGAAACATACTGACTATCTTTCTGATCCTATCGACTATCCCTTTTTGAGTAGATGTTCTCTACTACATTCAATCATCCAAGGTACAAGATCCTATGCCATTGTATATCGATTTTTCTGAAACATGTATCTAGAATGTAATTCAAAGCTACGTATCGCAATCAGTTGCCCAATGCATTTCTGAGCTTCAAATCTTACCTAGATTTCTGTTTTCATACTTATATTTTATCTCTATATTCCTATAAATATTGCAGGTTCCCAATACCATTATTCATCCCGCATAATGATTCCTTACCCAAATCGAACCTGTTATTAACCCTAATCATACACTGTTGCTTCAATCTAAAATTACAAAAGAGCAGGGACAGAGTTCGCCTTACAATACAGGAATGTAGGGTATCTGCCAACTGCTGAGAACCTCAAAGTTCGATGCAGAAATAATCCCTGGAGAAGATGTCAGCAGCTATGAAGGACCTGTGAGAGCAAAAGCCATCTTCAATGGCAAACAATCTAGACAGGAAAAAGGGATGTGTATGCATCAGCCTCTCTCTTTTTAATGTAGAGAAGATTGACCTAACCAGACCTGCATGGAGAGCTGTTCCCAGGTGCCTATTTTGATATACAATTGAAACTAGTCAAATTTTCAAAGGAAGTAGGGGCAGCCTCTATCTAATGGAACCCTTGGAAGCAACGGTTAGGGCAAAGTTGTTGCCAAGGCAGTGACCTCTTTCAGTTCCTGAAGGAAGTAACCTACCTAACTTCCTTGGTGATGGAACATTCGGAAATTTTGATGCAAGAAGCCAGGCACCGAGAGCCAGTCCCAGTCCCTGTCCCAGTGGGCTCACTTGTTTGGATTTACCAAGTACAGATCAGACCTTCTTGGTACCTACTGATGTGAGGATGGCCAAATGTCAGTAGAGCTCTGAAGAGAAGCTTTTCCTGAGATAGCAGGTAGTGGCTAACGGTGGCTCCTCAAAGCATCACAGAGTTGGCCAAGGAGACAAGATCTGAGAGAGGAGAGGCCATTTTGTGGGGAACATAGTATGGCCCACCAGTCAGAAGACATTCCGGATAGTTACAGACCTACTTTTGGGAAGGAGGTGCCTTTGTGTGTGGGTGTGAGTTTGCGGTTTTGTCTCATGTTCTGAGAATAGGTAGGAAAGGTGGTTGGTTTGGTTTGGAGTCGACTGTTTCTAGTAAGTCTTTTGACAAGGCGACTTTCTATGTCTGTGTATCCACTGTGTCCGTGGTTTTAGACATTAGAAAAGAGAATGCATCAATGGAGGTGTCCTGTCTAGTAGAAAGCTTCCCAGCATTCATCCTGCTCAATTGATGAATGGACTGTGGTTTGCCTTATGGATCTTAAACACCTACTAACATCCTAAGTTCCTGTTTTCTTCCTGAATTCTGGCCACTCTCCAGAATAGGCTCATGATTTATTGTGCAAGATATGTACCACCTCCAAGCTCTGTGACATGTCCATGTTCTTGATAGCTGAAGGGAATGGGAACATCTCGGAAAACTCAGACATCAGTGTGAGCAGTAAAGTCTCAGTGGAGAAACCCTGCTTTGGTCCATTTGCTTAACTATGGTTCTATTGCCTTGAATGTCAGGAAGGTCTTTGCCTCAGGCCACCCTTTTGTGAAGCCTGAAGAAACAGTTTTCAAATGAAAATGAATGGGCATCTCCTGTGCCTCTTTGCTTAATTGCTTTGAAAAGGATGGTGTCTTAATCAGACACTAGGCCCTGTTTGAGGCTGTGGCTAAGATTCTCAGCTCCTGATAGATGTAAAGAAGATCCCATGTGTGCATCCAAAACCAAAATGGCAAAAAGATCAGTCATTGTAGATGAAGTCTCTTGCCTTCCTCTGATAGGTTCCGGAAATCCATCAAGTGAGAATAGGATTCCTATGGGTCAAATGAGTTATTCAAATCCTGCAGAAGTACTTGGGTTCTCTCATGATGCCAAATCACATAATGAATCTATACCTGACTGTCAGTAGGCCTCAAATTGGAGAAGCAGAGCAGCATTAACAGCAGGCCTATTTGATCACTCCTGGTTCAAAGGAAGGGTGTCCAGGCCACACTGAATTTAGACACATGGGGGGCAAGGGTGCATATTTTGGACATTGTCTTTGGCAGTGCCCCTCATGGAAACCTCCAGCTAGAGTTTATGATGAGTGTCTATACGGCTGAAGATGAGGGCCATGTGGAAATGTTTTGGTTTTAATTGTGGTCATTTGTGTGGCGGTTGGAAGAGTTGACAGGTTCCACGTTGTCTTGAACTCAGGTGTGATTCCTCTTAGAGACTGAGTTCTGGAACTGACCTCAGAGAAGTATTGCCATTAATTGTTTTGGCATTGTAGGAGGCCACACATGAGAGTTGCCTTTGAAACCTGAGATCTAGGCCCAGGATGGCTTTCCTCAGAGAACTGAAAATCTCAGCAAGGATATCGCATAATTTTATTCTGAAAAACTTGGCAGCCATAGTTAAGAGTCAAAAGACACATGGACCTCCCGTTGTAGACCTCCATAGGCCTTGCTTCATGTGACCTTTTGGCCAGTGTTTGGGAAGCCTTGCCTGTTAGAGTTCCTCAGAGCTTTCATTGAAATGAGCTTCCTCCCCATGTAATGGTTCCTTGAAGAATGGAAACCCCAAAGTGCCTCCAACTTCATTCTTGAAAAATGGATAGATAAATACCATGATATTTTTGAAATTCCCAATGACCAAGTGGCACTGGAGAACCATTGGATGTTCTGTTGCAGACAGTGGCTTGATTGTTGTGTTACAGACAGTGCCTTGATTGACTGGGTTTCATGAAAATGGTGCAGAACAGAGATGCCAGTAAGTTGGAGCCTGCTGAGTAGTGGGCCTAGAGCAGTGGTGGGCAGGTGTGTGATAATACAACTGTGGTGTCACCATGTGGATCTGCCATTGGCTTCCAAATAGCTTGTGACTGACTTGGTACAGCCAGCAGACCATTATATGAAAAGGCATCTTGTTATATGGAGAGGTTTCAGGGCAATGTTCACAATCAAGTTGCTATGGTCAAGGGGGCAAGTTATGTGGGATAGAACCCTGGTTGGTGAATTCTCCTGCACACCCTGACCCAACACACGTGACAGAACTCCCTCCAGCCCTATATCCTAGTTGAACTCCTTGTATTTCATGAAGCAAATACCAACCTCCCATTGCAGCATCAAGAAACACCACAACCTCACCAGCACTTGTTGTTGTTTGATTTCATAATGGCTGCCAATCTTACTGGAGTGAGAAAAGGGTTCTCTTGTACATTGCTGGTGGGGCTGCAAATTGGTGCGGCCAATTTGGAAAGCAGTATGGAGATTCCTGGGAAAGCTGGGAATGGAACCACCATTTGACCCAGCTATTGCCCTTCTCGGACTATTCCCTGAAGACCTTAAAAGAGCGTATTACAGGGATACTGCCACATCGATGTTCATAGCAGCACAATTTACAATAGCTAGATTGTGGAACCAACCCAGATGCCCTTCAATGGATGAATGGATTAAAAAAATGTGGCATCTATACACCATGGAGTATTACGCAGCACTAAAAAATGACAAAATCTTGGAATTTGCAGGGAAATGGATGGCACTAGAGCAGATTATGCTTAGTGAAGCTAGCCAATCCCTAAAAAACAAATACCAAATGTCATCTTTGATATAATGAGAGCAACTAAGAATAAAGCAGGGAGGAAGAGCAGGAAGAAAAGATTAACATTAAACAGAGACATGAGGTGGGAGGGAAAGGGAGAGAAAAGGGGAATTGCATGGAAACGGAGGGAGACCCTCATTGTTATACTAAATTACATATAAGAGGTTGTAAGTGGAATGGGAAAATAAACAAGGTGAGAAATGAATTACAGTAGAAGGGGTAGAGAGAGAAGATGGGAGGGGAGGGGAGGGGGGATAGTAGAGGATAGGAAAGGTAGCAGAATACAACAGTTACTATTATGGTATTATGTAAAAATGTGGATGTGTAACCCATGTGATTCTGCAATCTGTACTTGGGGCAAAAAAGGGAGTTCATAACTCACTTGAAGCTAATGTATGCTAATGTATGAAATATGATATGTCAAGAGCTTTGTAGGGTTTTGAACAACCAATAAAAAAATTAAATTAAAAAAAAAGAAAGAAACACCACAAAAAGGGCAGGATGACCAAATGGCTTCACAGTCCACTCAGGGAGACAATAAGCTTCCAGTGGCCACAGTTTACCAACAAAGAGAGAAATCAACACTGGTACCACATGTTCAATGGAAAATAAGAAACGATGTCCTCCAGGTCACATAGATGCAGATCCAGGTTTGATGGTCTCACCAGAAATGAAGCTAAAGCTCCAGACAACAAGATATATTTTAAGTGTCCAAACTCAGAGGCAGTTTTACAAGAAGGCTATTGGCCAGCAGAGTTCCATGTTTGTGGAGTGTTTACACAGTCACTTACTTTTGGAAACTCCTCTACCACCTCCAAGGTTGTGAACTCCTGTGCATTTTCCATTCCAGATATGTATTCACAGATTTTCTAACTCTTCTCTTCGAATTGCATCTTACATGGGGTGAAGGTAATGTCAAAGGATTTATCTGGATGAGAGTGGGAAGACTTTTGTGTAGGACATATTTGCATACATATTGGATTCATTTTCCAATTTTCCATTTCAAATACTTTATCTCTGACACTAAACCACACCCTACTAGTCTCTGACTACTAATCTTAATATGAGGCAGAAAAATAACCCAAACATAATAGAAATACAAGCAGTTCAGAGGAGGCATGGTGTATAGTTGGACTTGCCTTTTGCATTTTAAAGGTTAGGGGTTATAAATCTAGACAATTTTTTGTTGCAATAGTTGTCCATGTGGTTTTAAAGATAACAAATATGTGAATTCTTGTCTCTCTTTCTCTGTAGCCTACTCAGCAAATATATTTTTATATACACATAGAGAATCCTACCTGGTACTACACGTACATTCTTGTGAGGTGGCTAACTTGGCAGATACAAATTGAGAGAAAAGATCACTCCTTCTAAATGTCGTTGGAACTGAAAATTCAACCTATGGGTGAGCTTCCTAGTTGAACAAAATTATACACAAATCCATGTTCAGTACAATGAATATTTTTGGATCTGTGGATGATATATATTTCATGGTGAATTTTGATTGGCATATATTGCTATTTTTAATGTCTCTGGGTGTGTATGTGTGTGTGTCTGTGTGTGTGTATATATATATATATATATATATATATATATATATATATATATATACACTCTCTCCTTCTATTTTTCAAAATATGAAATATATGTGTCTTATATACACTCCCTAATTTTATTCATGTTCATGAATGTGGATTTATAATCAACTTTTCACAAGATTATTCTCAAAAAATTTCATCCACCTGAAATACATATTTGCTTCCTAGTACTGAAAACTAACTTCAGTGAATGGTGCATACAAATCCTAATATTTCTATAGTAACTGACACAGTTTATCATCAATGCAAATAGATGCCTATGGGACATGATGTGTTTATCGATGTTCATTTTTATTCAACACTGGGACATTACAATTTCTTCAGTTTATGCACATCATAGGATATATATTTCCTCCACAGGTTAGCAAATTTATAGGCATTTGTTTCACTTTCAATCACTTCCTGCTTTAGAACACATGGATTCCTCCATGTTTCTTGACTGATCTTTTCATGAGATTTCTTTCCAAACACATTATTTTCGAATTCCTTTATCACTTTTGAAGCAAAACGGACACACACTGCATGATAAATCATAACTATAATATCACTATTAGATGTATAACTGGTTGGAATGAATGATTTTATATTAATATAAGATTTCTTATATATTTTCAGATATCAATTCAATACATTTTGTAAAGTGGAACCAGTTATATTATCTATTCACAGTATGGTCTATTCATGCATTATCTCTATATTCATAGACACAGGTTACACCTCTTTGTACCCCCAATACTAATTTATACATCTTCAAAATATTGCTCCCAGAAATGGTGGAAGAAATACTCATGTCACCTGATCTACATATGCATGTTATCACAGTAGTATTCTGGACACAAAATGCAAAAGTCACACGTATGACTGTAACAAAGCCTAAACGGAAACTGAACATGGATTACTAAAAACATCCATGTCCAGGTTGCCTAATGCTCTCAAATGATCATCCTGTTGGTGACTACATATTTGTTTCTTCCTAAGATTATATATTCAACCTCAATACCATTGAAAATGTCTAATTTTTTCACTCACTTTGTACTTTGCCTGATTTCCTAATGTCTCTATTGATATCTACTTTCCTACATATTTTCTCCAGTTCAACATTGTGACTGACTCTTCACATGTGCTGACATTGACATTCACTCTCTAACCGAAACCCTATTGCTTATGAACTTTGGTTCAAATCCTATACTCACTCTTCTTCCGAAACATACTGACTATGTTCCTGATCCTATCGACTATCCCTTTTTGAGTAGATGTTCTCTACTACATTCAATCATCCAAGGTACAAGATCCTATGCCATTGTATATCGATTTTTCTGAAACATGTATCTAGAACGTAATTCAAAGCTACGTATCGCAATCAGTTGCCCAATGCATTTCTGAGCTTCAAATCTTACCTAGATTTCTGTTTTCATACTTATATTTCATCTCTATATTCCTATAAATATTGCAGGTTCCCAATACCATTATTCATCCCGCATAATGATTCCTTGCCCAAATCGAACCTGTTATTAACCCTAACCATACACTGTTGCTTCAATCTAAAATTACAAAAGAGCAGGGACAGAGTTCGCCTTACAATACAGGAATGTAGGGTATCTTCCAACTGCTGAGAACCTCAAAGTTCGATGCAGAAATGATCCCTGGAGAAGATGTAGGCAGCTATGAAGGATCTGAGAGAGCAAAATCCATCTTCATGGAAAACAACCTGAACAGGACGAAGGGATGTGTATGCATCAGCCTTTCTCTTCTTAATGTAGAGAAGATGGACCTAAGCAGGCCTGCGTGGAGAGCTGTTCCCAGGTGCCTATTTTGATATACCATTGTAACAAGTCAAATTGTCACACAAAGTAGGAGCAGCCTCCATCTCATGGAACCCTTGGAAGCAACGGTTAGGACAATGTTGTTGCCAAGGCAGTGACCTCATTCAGTTCCTGAAGGAAGTGTCCTAGCTAACTTCCTTGGTGATGGAACTCTCTGAAATTGTGATGCAAGAAGCCAGGCACCGAGAGCCAGTCCCAGTCCCAGTCCCAGTGGGCTCACTTGTTTGTATTTACCAAGTACAGATTCAGACCTTCTTGGTACCTACTGATTTGAGGATGGCCAAATGCCAATTGAGCTCTGAAAAGAGGCCTTTCCTGAGATAGCAGGTAGTGGCTAACTGCAGGCTCCTCAAAGCATCACAGAGTTGGCCAAGGAGACAAAATCTGAGAGAGGAAAGGCCATTTCGAGAGGAACATAGTATGGCCCACCAGTCAGAGGACACTCCAGATAGTCACAGATCCACTTTTGGGAATGAGGTGACTTTATGTGTGTGGGTGTGAGTTTGTGGTTTTGTCTCATATTCTGCGAATAGGTAATAAAGGTGGTTCGTTTGCTTTGGAGTCTACTGTTGATAGTAACTCTTTTGACAAGGCGAGTGTTTCTATGTCTGTGTATCCACTGTGTCCGTGGTTTTAGACATTAGAAAAGAGAATGCATCAATGGAGGTGTCCTGTCTAGTAGAAAGCTTCCCAGCATTCATCGTTCATAAGTGATGAATAGACTGTGGCTTGTCTTATGGATAGGAAACAACTACTAACTTCCTAAGTTCCGGTTTTCTTCCTGAATTCTGGCCACTCTCCAGAATGAGCTCATGATTTATTGTCCAAGATATGTATAACCTCCATGCTCTGTGACATGGCCATGTTCTTGATAGCTGAAGGGAATGGGAACATCTCAGATATTAGTGTGACCAGTAAAGTCTCATTGGAGAAACCCTGCTTTGGGCCATTTGCTTACCTATGGTTCTGTTGCCTTGAATGTCAGGAAGGTCTTTGTTTCAGGCCACCCCTTTTTGAAGCCTGAAGAAACAGTTTTCAAATGGAAATGAATGGGCATCACCTGTGGCTCATTGCTTAATTTCTTTGGAAAGGGATGTGTCTTAATCAGACACTAGGCCCTGGTTGAGGCTGTGGCTAAGATTCTCAGCTCCTGATAAATCTAAAGAAGATCCCATGTGTGCATCCAAAACCAAAATGGCAAAAGGATCAGTCATTGTGGATGAAGTCTCTTGCCTTTCTCTGTTAGGTTCCTGACGTCCATCAAGTGAGAATAGGATTCCTATAGGTCAAATGAGTTATTCAAAGTCCTGCATAAGTGCTTGGTTTCTCTCATGATGCCAAATCACATAAGCAATCTATACCTGACAGTCAGTAGGCCTCAAATTGGAGAAGCAGAGCAGTATTAACGGCACGCCTATTTGATCACTCTTGGTTCACAGAAAGGGTTTCCAGACCACCCTAAATTTAGACAAATGAGGGGCAATGGTGGATATTTTGGACACTGTCTTGGGCTGCATCCCTCATGGAAACCTCCAGCCAGAGTTTATGATGAGTGCCTATATGGATGAAGATGAGGGCCATGTGGGAATGTTTTGGTTTTAATTGTGGTCATTTGTGTGGCGGTTGGAAGAGATGACAGGGTCCACATGGGCTTGAAATCTGGTGTGATTCTCCTTGGAGACTGAGTTCTGGAACTGACCTCAGAGAAGTATTGCCATTAATTGTGTTGGCATTGTAAGAGGCCACACATGAGAGTTGCCCTTGAAACCTGAGATCTAGGCCCAGGATGGCTTTCCACAGAGAGCTGAAAATCTCAGCAAGGATATCACATGATTTTATTCTGAAAAACTTGGCAGCCATAGTTAGAGTCAAAAGACACATGGACCTCACGTTGTAGACCTCAATGGGCCTGGCTTCATGTGACCTTTTGGCCAGTGTTTGGGAAGCCTTGCCTGTTAGAGTTCCTCAGAGCTTTCATTGAAATGAGCTTCCTCCCCATGTAATGGTTCCTGGATGAATGGAAACCCCAAAGTGCCTCCAACTTCATTCTTGAAAAATGGAAAGAAAAACACCATGAAATTTTTGAAATTCCCAATGACCAGATGGCACTGGAGAACCACTGGATGTCCTGTTGCTGATCATGAGTGTAACAGACAGCGCCTTGATTGACTGGGTTTCATGAAAATGGTGTAGAACAGAGATGCCAGTAAGTTGGAGCCTGCTGAGTAGTGGGCCTAGAGCAGTGGTAGGCAGGTGTGTGATAATACATCTGTGATGTGGCCATGTGGATCTGCCATTGGCGTCCAAATGGCTTGTGACTGACTTGATGCAGCCAGGAGACCATTATATGAAAAGGCATCTTGTTATATGCAGAGTTTTCAGGGCAATGTTCAGAATTAGGTTGCTATGGTCAAGGCGGCAAGCAATGTGGAATAGAAGCCCAGTTGGTGCATTCTCCTGCAGAGCCTGACCCACCACACGTTACAAGACTCCCTCATGCACTGTGTCCCAGTTGAACTCCTTGTATGTCATGAATCAAATACCAAACTCCCAGTGCAGCAGCAAAAAGACACCACGAAAAGTGGAGGATGACCAAATGGCTTCAAAGTCCACACGGGGTGTCACTTTGCCCGAAGAGGCCACAGTTTACCTACAAAGAGACTTCAGCACTGCTGCCTCATGTTCATCGGAAAATAAGAAACCATGTCCTCCAGGTCACATAGATACTGACCCAGGTTTGATGGTCTCACTTCAAAGGAAGCTAAAGCTCCTGACAACAACATATATTTCAAATGCCCAAACTCAGAGGCAGTTTCTCAAGAAGTCTTTAGGCCAGCATAGCTCCATGATTGTGGAGTGTTTACACTGTCCCTTACTTTTGGAAACTCCTCTACCACCTCCAAGGTTGTGAACTCCTGAGCATTTTCCATTCCACATATGTATTCACAGATTTTCTAACTCTTCTTTTCTAATTGTGTTTTACCTGGGGCGAAGATAATTTCAAGGCATTTTTCTGGATGAGAGTGGGAATATTTTTTGTGGCACATATTTGCATACACATTGGATTTATTTTCCTATTTTCCATTTGAAATACTGAATCCGTGACACTAACCCATACCCTACTTGTCTCTGACTACTAATCCTAATAAGATGGAGAAAAATAACCCAAACAGAATATAAATACAAGCAGTTCAGAGGAGGCATGGTGTATAGTTGGACATGGCTTTTGCATGACAAAATGTAGGTGCTATAAATCTAGTCGATTTAAATTGAAATAGTTCTCCATGTAATTTTAAATTTAACAAATATGTGAATTCCTCTCTCCCATTTTATGTAACCTATTGAGCACATCTATTTTTATATGCACATATAGAATACTACCTGGTATCACACATACGTTCTTGTGAGGTGTCTGACTTGACAGATACAAATGATGAGAAGTGATCACTCCACCTAAACGCTATGGGATTTGAAAATTCATCCTATGTGTGAGCCTCCTAGTTGAACAATATTATACATAAATCCATGTTCAGTAAATTGAATATTTTTCTATCTGTGTAAGACATATATATCACGGTGAATTTCGATTGGCATATATATTGCTACTTTTTAATGTCTCTCTCTCTCTCTCTGTGTATATATACACACTCCAGATTTTTTTAAAATATAAAATATATATGCCTTATTATACACTCCCTAAATTTTTTCATATTCATGTATGTGGATTTATAGTCAACATTTCAAAAGGTTATTCTCTGAAATATTCATCCACCTGAAATACATATTTGCTTCCTAGTAATGAAAACTAACTTCAGTGAATGGTGCATACATATCCTAATATTTCTACAATAATTGACCCAGTTTCTCATTAATACAAGTAGATTCATATGGGGCATGATGTGTATTTTCATGTTCATTCTTATTCGCCACTGGTACATTACTATTTCTTCAGGTAATGCACATAATAGAGTATATATTTCATCCACAAGTTAGCAAAATTATGGGTATGTGTTTCACTTTCAATAATTTTCTGTTTCAGAACACATGTATTCCTCCATGTTTCTTGACTGGTCTTTTCATGAGACTTCTTACCAAACCCATTATTTTCGATTTCCATAATCCCTTTTGAAGCAAAACTCACACACCGTTCATGATAAACCATAACCCTAATATTACCATTAGATGTATAACTGGATGGAATGAATGATTGTATATCAATATAAGATTTCTTATATATTTTCAGATATCAAATCAATCCATTATTTAAAGTGGAACCAGTTATATTATTTATTCACAGTATAGTCTATTCATGCATTGTCTCTATATTCATAGACACAGGGTACACCTCATTGTAAACTCAATACTAATTTATACGTATTCAAATTATGGCTCCCAGTAATGGTGGAAAAAATATTCATGTCACCTGATATACATATACAATTTAACCCAGTAATATTCTGGACACAAAAAGAAAAGGTCACACTTATGTTTCTACCAAAGCCTAAATGTAAAGTTAACATGGATTACTAAAAACATCCATGTCCAGGTTGCCTAATGCTCTCAAAAGTCAATCCTATTTGTGACAATATATTCGTTTCTTCCTAAGATAATATATCCAAAATCAACCCTGTTGAAAATGCCTAATTCTATCACACACTTTATACTTTGCCTGATTTCGTAATGTCTCTATTGATATCTGCTTTCCTACATATTTTCCCCAGTTCATCATTGTGATGGTTCATATGTGCTCACATTTACATTCACTCTCTAACCAAAACCCTATTGCTAAAAAACTTTTGTTCCAAATCCTATACTCACTCTCCTTCCTAAACATACCGACTATCTTCCTAATCCTACCGACTATCCCTTTTTGACTGGATGTTCTCTTCTACATTCAATCATCCAAGTAATGTTCAGGTGAGCGTCAGAGGAAGAGACCACCAAGAGACTGTCTCATGGAACAGCAAAGGGTTTATTGGGGGTCCAGCATTCTGGGGCTCAGAGCTCCCTTGAATCGAGCAGAGAGCCCTGAGGACATCTTAAGCAGAGCTTATGTGTTTTCCTTGTAGAGGGCAGGGAGGGAAGTTTATTGATGGGTCAGGGCGAGTGGGCAGTTTGCATGCAACCGGGAGAGGGAGTACATTATATATTTTGGAAGTTGGAGACAGCACATTCTGGGAACAAGATTAGCAAACAGTTCTCAAGATTTCAACAGTGTTTTGTTAAGCATACAGAAAAAGAGGAAGTGACAAGTACCATTTTATTAACCTTTCATTCCCCACGTCTTCTTCTGGCTACTTTTAATCATAAAAGTGATCATTGGAGTGGTGTCACATTCTATGTCTGCTAGTGGGGTATTACCATAAGTTTAACTTGTCTAATTTGAGGTTGGAGAAATGAAAATACATGGTTGAGCAAACAGGGTTTTATAGTTAGCAAGAATGTGAGTATTATTATTGGACTGGCCAAGGTTGATAAACGTATAGTTAACCAGGGGGACTGTGTGAACCAAGACTCAAACCACCCTTTTTGGGCCTCTCTCTTTCGTTGACACTCTTCAAGGCATCCTTTTATTTTACTCATAAATTTTTTACAACTCCAGTATTGTTGCCATAAAAATAACATTCTTCCCTCAATGCAGCACAAAGGCACCATTCTCTCATGAAGAGGAGGTCCAACCCTCGATTGTTGTATGAAACAACATCAGAGAGAGAGGTTAAAGATTCCCACAAAGCTGTGATGGAGGTTTCTAATATCTTTAAG
The DNA here is from genome assembly GCF_048772815.1 of Callospermophilus lateralis. Lineage (NCBI taxonomy): Eukaryota > Metazoa > Chordata > Mammalia > Rodentia > Sciuridae > Callospermophilus > Callospermophilus lateralis. The sequence continues at coordinate 151,185 of NW_027514080.1, forward strand.
TTTTGGTCTATTGCTGCTTCTAATTGGGTATTTTGCTTTGTACCATGGACCAAGGCAGTGGTTCCTGTGACCTCCCCTGCAGCAACTCGTATTCCTAATAGGATGGCTGAAGTGAGGGATATATGTTCCCTGTGGAACCGGGTTGTATGCCCCCCTGTTTGATCTTCAAATGAACCTGCATCATGATAGAGCACTCTGGGTAACCTCTGCACCATTACACATTTAATCACCACTGTTGACCATTTAATGAAAACATAAAAATGTTTAAGTATATAGAATTATACTCTTGTAGGAACAGTCAAGACAAGGCACCTAAGATAGCACCAAAGCTAGGGAAACAGTCCTATTTGGTTGCAAACGGATTCAGAGGGCATTGCTTCTGTTGTAATCAATTAATCCCATGAACCCCAAGTTTAGGAAGTTTCAGAATTTTGTACCCAACATGTAAGGGAATGTGCTCAGAAGTTCACAGTCAGCAGAAATTCACAAAAAGCAGTTTTTTTATGTTTTTTTCCTCTGTTCTGAGCAAATTAACTTTTCAAGGACACCTGGGTGGGGGAGAGATATTTCATCCCTTTCTTTTTTCTGCTTGCCAGCTGTTACCATGGAGCCAGTTGGTAACTTCTTTATCATAGAAATGTAGCCATCTCTTTGAAGCCCCAGCTCAAAGTCAGAGGCCTTGTTCACATATTTTGTGAAAAACTAGTAAGGGGGTGTCTAGCTTACAAGTACTGATTGTTTTAGCCAGTGGCCAAGTAGAACAGGGCCACATGAAAACAGGAAGTTTGTCTACACTGAACTCTTTTATAGGGACTCTTTTGCTGAACGTCCTAAAGTCAGCCATGGTGAAGACATCTGGAGAAGATCAGTTAAGACTTTTCTGTGGGTGTGGAACAGAGGGGAAAGAGAGGGAAGGCGGACTTAGAGCAGTTCCGAGGATCTGAGAATGAGTACGGAGAGATGTAAAAGAATAATGGGAAAGGGGTTTGGGATTTTCTAGCAACAAAAACTTGAGCAGTAGAACATGTAGAAAAGAGGGGAAGATGGGAGTGTGTATCCAAAAAGCCTGTGAGGGACTTTAAATTCTTAGTAACCTGTTTTCAGTGATGACAAAGCAACTTTAAAGACCATTTTTATTACATCTTGGATAGGGGTCTTCTCAGCTATTTTGAGCTTTAGGTTAGCTGGTAAAAGGACCTGGTGAAACCCCGTATGGGTACTGACAGGAGAAGAGAGGAGTGAGTGGGTAGAGTGGTAACTAAGTACCTGCTACCCCAGCAAGGGGGCAATGGTCTGAGAACCGGCGGATGTTTGGGTTGTTGATCTAGTAACGGGATGGGAGAAATCAGGTTGTTGAGGTGGGAGTGACAGCAGAGAGACTAGAGCAGAAGGCTGAGGGTGAGGATCTATTGGAGAAGCATAGTTCAGGATGTGAGCGAAGGACGGAAAAGGCCTCCACATAGGGGAATCTCTTTTCACGCCTTTGAGCCCTTCCCAAAGTTAAAAAGGTTCCACAGAATTTGAGGATCTAGAGACCCCTCTGGGTGCCATCGATTTAGGTTATCTTATTGGTAATATGGCCAATGCTGTGTACTGAATTTGATTAGGAGTTTGGGTTCCATCGTGCAGCCCCTGTATGCTCACATCCCCTTGATTACAGAAGAAGTCGGCTTTTCCCACACACAGCCATGGCTGTTTGTGGCTTTGATAGTTCACCGGGCAAACATAGTAATCTAGGCTAGCCGACCTGCATCTGGCTCACGTGTCCCTACATCCATAATGTTTGTTTCCATTACATATGATACGGAAGGGATTTAATGGAATTTTAGTGGGATCCTCTTCTTCAGGGATATCTGAATAGGAAAGACATATAGCCAGCTGACAAATGTCTGGGTGGAGAGATGGCCACCAGGTCCCTAAGGGGGCTGTATGCAAGATTGATTAAACTTCTTGTCCAGTAGGATTTGTGATCAGCCATCGCTGCTGAAAGGGGTGATGAGGGTTAGAAATACTGGTGGTCAAGGGGAGAGTCTATAGCCTTATCCACACGGCGAATGTGCAATTTGAAAGGGTTACCAGTCTTTTCCAGTTTCCAGCCAATTCCAGTTTCCAGTCAATGTCTGGACAGGGCGCAGGCTTGAGATGAGAGGCATGCATCCAGGAAGTGATTCCATCTACCTTTACCACTGTAGGTGTTATAAGTAGCACCTGGAATGGTCCTTTCCAGTGGGGTTCCAGCGATGTCACCTGATGTCGTCTTACGAAGACAAAGTCTCTTACTTGATATCGATGTGGAGTCCCCTCGTCCCCAGTTTGGTAGGCAGTGGCCAGCTGTTTTCACAGGTGTCACTGAATTCTTTCAAGAGCTTTAAGTCTGTCAAGCAAGCTGGTGTGGAAGGGATTGTAAGGTCTTAGAGTTGGTGTTAGGTCCCTTACTGGAGGAGGGGCACCATAGAGAATTTCATAGGGGGTGAGGTTACACTAAAATCAGAGTGAGTATTTTCTTCATTTAACAGTGCATAAGGCAGGAGCATAGTACAATCTTTTATTCCGGTCTCTAAGCTTAATTTTTTTAAGGTCTGTTTAATGGTTTGGTTCATTCTTTCTACCTGTCCTAAACTCTGGGGTCTATAAGCACAATGTAACTTCCAATTAATCCCCAGGGTCCTGGCTAACCCCTGACTTACCTGGGCCATGAACACCGGTCCATTATCAGACCCTATTAACTTAGGCAGGCTGTATCTTGGAAAAATATCTTCTAGGATATTCTTGACCAAAATTTGCGCTATTTCTTTTCTTTTTTTTTCTTTTTTTTGTGGGGAAGGCTTAAATGCATCCTGAAAATGTATCTACAAAGAATAGGAGATATTTAAGTCCATACCTTGCTGGCTTTATTTCAGTAATGTCCACTTCCCAGTATTGTCCTGGTTTGGTTCCTCGTATGTGCTTTCATACAGGAAGCTTGGAAGGGTAAGCATTTACCAATTGATGAACCCAACAGGCTTTTGTTACCCATTCAGTTATTTTCTTCACTGTGAGTCTGTTAGTGGAAAACTCTGTTCTTGATCCTTCAGGAATGCCTGCAGTTTCTTTGAACCAAGGTGAGTGAGTTGATGTACATTTTCTACTGACATAGTTAGAGCCGTGGCTCTTGGAGTTTATACTGAAAGATTTAGAAATTCCACTTAAGGGCCTTCAGGGTTAAAATTTATTTTGGCCCAGAGCTTGGTGAGCAGATCTCCGCCGATCAATGGGGCCAGGCATTCTGGGACTACTAGGAAGGAGTGATGGATTTTTCCTTTTCCCAGGTCCATGGTCCTCTTAGTTGTCCAAGCCCGATATTTACTGCCATTAGCCCCTTGAAATAGAGATTTTTTATTTGATAGAGGGCCCAATGTGGCCTTATGGGCTCAGTATATTGCCCCTGTATCCACTTCAAAGTTTACTGGGGTCCCCTCCACTTCAAAAGTTACTCTGAGCTCGGGGAGGGGATATGAGCCCCGACTTTCTTAGTCATCCTCCAGAGTCAGAATGGCTGGCTGGCGTGGCTGTCGCTTTCTATGTCAATTTTGGCCCAGTGTCCTTTTTGTTTGAGTAGGCACATTGATCTGAGGCCAAGGGTGGCCTCTGTCGTGGGCCAATGTATACCTTCTTGTCTCCCTGTTTCTTAATTTTTGGCCTATTTGTTGTTGTGACCTGGACCTTAGTCAACGCCTTACTCTGCCTTTTGTTTCTTTTATCCTCCATTTGCTCCCTTCTCTTCCTCAGTTTCTCTCTTATAGTATACCTTCTCAGCTTCTCTGACTAAATCTCTCAAAGTCATATCTTGTAATCAATCTAAGCTTTGTAACTTTGTTTTAATATCCAGGGCAGTTTGCCCAATAAGGCCATCGTGACAGATGCCTTTTGATTCTCTGCCTGACGATAAAAAGGATTATAGCTCCTATATGCCTCCATAATTCTCTCTAGAAACATAGAGGGAGATTCATCAGGCCCCTGATAATCTCTCTTACCTTGGCCAAATTAGTTGGTCACTAGCGGCTGCTCGGAGACCCACTATTAGAGCCCGGCGATAAGTGGACAGATGCTCCCTACCTTCAAAGGTGTTGGGGTCCCAGTTGGGTCGGTTCAAGGGAAAGCCGGCTTTGATTATGTTGGTAAGTTGTGTCGGATGCAAACCTGGTCCAAGGATTTTTTTTTAGCTTCCTGGAGAATTCCCTTTTTTTCCTCTGTCATGAAGAAAGTCCCTAGCAGTTGTTGGCTGTCATCCGAAGTAGGCTGGTGTGAAAACATCAATGACTCAACCACACCTGAGAGCCGGGTGGGGTCCTCGGTAAAAGGGGGATTGCTATTTTTTAAGTTACATAGGTCTGAAGAGAAGAACGGCCAATACTGGTAGGCTTGAATTTTCCCCCAATGGCCATTGTCAATCATTGGTCCATAGGGTCGAAGGGGAGGCATCCCAAGAGTTTCAGGGTTTTCAATCATTCACCGCCAGCGAGTTCCTTTAGCAGGGCCAGCTTCCTCCATGGGAGGAGGTGCTGTGTGTGCTGCAGGGGAATTACCTGGAGGGCGCTGGGCCGGCTTAGCTTCCTTCAATGGAGGAGAGGCTCAGTCAGCAGCAGGGGTATCACTTAGAGGGTGTTGGGGGTTAGAGGATGAGGGCAGGGGATAAGGAGGGGGAGGAGAGTCCAGTAGACTCAAATCTGGTGACACAGGGAAAGCAGAGTGTGGAGGAGGAGGAGGAGCAGAGTGTTTGTGAGTTCCTGGGGGAAGGAGTCATTGCGGGGGCAGGGGCAAGGAAAGGCTTGACCCATTGAGGAGGAAATTTGCAGAGGTCCTGCTGAATTAAAATATATGGCTGTTGATCCAGATGACTATCTGGCCACGGCTGAAAGACAATATCTCTGAATTATAAATTAGTGGGAAGTAGAAAGATCCTTCTAGGGGCCATCCGACTCCAAAGGTGGGCCATTCTGAGGTACAGAGAGTCTACCACATCCGGGGCTTTACTGAAATAAAGAGATTCTGAGCCCTTAAACGGACTTTGGTATAGTGATCAAGGGTCAGGGACAGAGGCATTGAAGTGCTCTGTTCCATAATGAGAGATACACAAACAGTGAAAGCAAGACACATGACACAGGCAAGACAAGACAATAAAGACAGGCAATGGACGTTCAACACTGAGACCATGACTGAGTAGCCGGCAAAATCCGATGGACTGGCAATACTGAATCCGAAACAAAATATCACTGAGTCAAGGAGACTATTGTTCCTCAATTTCCCGAGTCCTCTCAGGCGTCCTCCAGGGACGTGGCCTGTGGTTCTGTAACACGACTGTCAGCCACCATCAGAGAGAGCTCACACTCTTCATTGACAGCCATTTTGCCAAACCCTAACATGAAACCTGAAACCAGAAAGAGGCGCCTTACTTATCTGAGGGGGGTCCATTGGGGTCTCTCGTCCACCGCTGCTTGATCTCTGTGGAACCTCCATATGTAAAGGTCGGGCTAGTGTCAGAGGAAGGGACAACCAAGAGACTTTAACATGCAACAGCAAAGGATTTACTGGGGGTCCAGCATGCTGGGGCTCAGAGTTCACTTGAATAGAGCAGAGAGTCCTGAGAACAGCTTCAGCAGAGCTTATATACTTTTCTTGGAGAGGGCAGGGAGGGAAGTTTATTGATGGGTAAGGGTCAGTGGGCAGTTAGCGCTTAACCGGGTGAGGGAGTACAATCTGCAGTTTGGCAGATGGGGACAGCACATTCTGGGAACAAGATTAGCAAACAATTCTCAAGATTTCAACAGTGTTTTATTAAGCATACAGAAACACAGGAAGTGACAAGTACCTATTTTATTAAACTTTCACTACCAACTATCCCTTTTTGACTGGATGTTCGCTTCTACATTCAATCATCCAAGGTACAAGGTCCTATGTCATTGTATATGGATTTATCTGAGACAACTTTGCAGAAAGTAATTCAAAGCTAAGTAGTCCCAATCAAGGGACCAATGCCCTTCTGGGCTTCAAATCTTACTTAGATTTCTGTTTTCATACATATATTTTACCTATGTATTCTACATATATTCAAATATATATATATATATATATATATATATATATATATATATATATATATATATATATATATATATATATATATCATAGTATATATATTTCATCCAGAGTTTCACAAATTTATAAGAATTTTTTTTCATGTTTAATCAATTCCTTCTTCAGAACACATTTATTCCTCCAGGTCTCTTGACTGGTCTTTTCATGAGACTTCTTGCCAAACACATTATTTTTGACTTCCACAATCACTTTTGAAGCAAAACTCACACACTCTTCATGATAAACCATAACACTCATATTACCATTAGAATGTAACAGGATGGAATGAATGATTGTATAGCAATATAAGATTTTCTGTATATTTTCAGATATCAATTCAAAAAATTATTTAAAGTTGGAACCAGTTATATTATTTATTCTCAGGATAGTCTATTCATGCATTATCTCTATATCCAAAGACTCCAGGTACACCTAATTTTACACCCAACACTTATTTATACGTCTTCAAAATATTGCTCACAGAATTGGTGGAAGAAATACTCATGTCACCTGATGTCCATATACATTTTATCACAGTAATATTCTCGACAAAAAAGCAAAGGTCACACTTTGATTGTACGAAAGCCTAAATGGAAAGTGAGCATGGATTACTAAAAACATCTATGTGCAGGTTGCCTAATGCTCTCAAATGTCAATCCTATTGTTGAGTACATATTTGTTTCTTCCTTAGATTATATATTCAACAACAACCCTGTTAAAAATGCCTAATCCTATCACTGACTTTATACTTTGCCTGATTTCATAATGTCTGTATTCATATCTGCTTACCTATATATTTTCCCCAGTTCATCATTGTGACTGACTCTTCACATATACTAACTTTTACATTCACTCTCTATCTGAAACCCAATTGCTGAAGAACTTTTGCTGCCAATCCTATACTCACCCTTCTTCCTAAACCTACCAACTATCTTTCTAATAATACCGACTATCCCTGTTTGACTGGATGTTCTCTTCAACATTCAATCATCCAAGGTACAAGGTCCTATGCCATGGTATATCGATTTATCTGACACATCTGTGCAGAACAAAATTCAAAGCTAAGTATCCCAATGAAGAGCCTAATGCTCTTCTGGGCTTCATATCTTACCTAGATTTCTGTTTTCATACTTATATTTCACTTGTATATTCTTGTAAATATCACAGGTACCCAATACCATTATTCATCAATCAGAATGATTCCTAAGCCAAATTGAACCTGTTATTAAGCCTTACCATACACTTTTCCCTCAATCTAACTATACAGAAGAGCAGGGACAGAGTTTGTCTTACAATACAGAAATAGAGGGGATCTTCCACCGGCAGAGAACCTCAAGGTCCATGCAGAAATGATCCCTGGAGAAGATGTATGCAGCTATTTAGGACCTGAGAGAGCAAAAGTCATCTTCCATGGCAAACAACCTGCTCAGAATGAAGGGATTTGTCTGAATCAGCCACTTTCTTCTTTATGTAGAGAAGACGGACCAAACGAGGCTTGTATGGTGAGCTGTTCCCAGGTGCCTATGGTTGATATACCATTTTAACTTGTGAAACTGTCACAGGAAGTAGAGGTAGCCTCCATCACATGAGACCCTTCGAAGCTACTGTTAAAACAAAGTGGTTGCCAAGGTAGTGTCATAATTCAGTTCCTGAAGGAAGTGAACTAAATAATTTATTGGTGATGGAGCTCTCTGAACTTGGGATCCAAGAAGCCTGGCATCCAGAGACAGTCCCAGTCACAGTCCCAGTGGGCTAACTTATTTGGATTTACCAAGAACAGAGTAAGTCTTTTTTGGTACCTACTGATATGATGATGGCCAAATGCCAGGAAAGCTCTGAAGAGGGGTCTTTCATGAAAAAGCAGGTAGTGGCTCACCCCTGGCTCCTGACAACTTCACAGTGTTGGCCAAGGAGACCAGATCTGAGACAGGACAGGCCATTTTGGGGGAACAAATAATGGCCAACCAGTCAGAGGACACTCCGGATATTCACAGACCTTCTTGGGTAAAGAAGTTGCCTTTGTGGGTTTGGGTGTGTGTTTGTGGCTTTGTCACATGTTCTGAGAATTGATAGGAAAAGCAGTTTGTTTGGTTTGAAGTGGACTATTTCTAGTAAGTCATTTGACAAGGCGAGTGTTTCTAGGTCTGTGTATCCCACTGTGTCCGTGGTTGTCGACATTAGAAAAGAGAATGTATCAATGGATGTGTCCTGTCTAGTAGAAAGCTTCCCAGCATTCATTCTGCCCAATTTGTGAATGGACTGCGGTTTGACTTTTCGATTGGCAACACCTCCTATCTCCTTAAGTTTCTGTTTTCTTCCTGAATTGTGGGCACTGTCCAGAATGGGCAAATGGTTTTGTGTTCAAGATATGTACCACCACCAAACTCTGTGACATGGCCATGTACTGGATAGCTGAAGGAAATGGCGAGCATCTCAGAAAACTCAGATACCAGCGTGACCAGAAGAGTCTCAGTGGGAAACCCTGCTTTAAGCCTTTTGCTTACCTATTGTTCTGTTGCCCTGAATGTCAGGAAGGTCTTTGCCTCAGGCCACACCTTGGTGAAGGCTGAAGCAAACAGTTTTCAAATTGTAATGAATGGGCATCACCTGTGGCTCTTTGCTTAATTGCTTTGAAATGGGATGGGTCTGAATAAGCCTCTTTGCCCTCTGTGATGCTGTGGTTAGATTTTCAGCACCTGAGGGATCTAAAGAAAAATCTCTTCTGTATCCAAAACCAAAATAGCCAAAAGAACAGTCATTGTGGATGAAGTCTCTCGCCTTCCTCTAAGGATCCTGACCTTTATCAATTGTGAATCGGGATCTTTCGGTCAAATGAGTTCTTCAAAGCCCTGCAGAGGCTAGCCCAGAGATGCGTGGGTTTTCTCATAACTCCAATTCACATAAAGAATCTAAACCCCAGAGCCAGTAGGCCTCAAATTGGAGAATTGGAACAGTATTAACAGCAGTCCTATTTGATCACTCATGGTTAACAGGAAGGGTGTCCAGGACACCCTGACTTTAGGCAAATGAGGGGCAAGGAAGTTTATTTTGGACACTGTCTTGCACAGCGCCCCTCATGAAAACCCCCAGCCAATGGATATTATGTGTGTCTATTGGAAGAAGATAAGGGCCATGTGGGAGTGTTTTGGTTTTAATTGTGGTCATTTGTTTGGCGTTTGGAAGAGATGACTGGGTCCACCTAGGATTGAACTCAGGTGTGATTCCCCTTAGAGACTGTGTTCTGTAACTGACCTCAGAGAAGTATTGCCATGTATTGTGTTTGGATTTTAGGAGTCCACCCATGAGAGTCGTCCTTGGAAACTGAGATCTACGCCCAGGGGGGCTTTCCACAGAGCACTGGGAATCTCATCCAAGATATGCCATGATTTTATTCTGAAAGATTGGCAGCCGTAGTTGAGAGTAAAAACACACATGGACCTCACATTGTAGACCACAATGTGACCTTTTGCCTACTCTTTGGGAAGCCTTGTCTCTGAGAGTTCTCCAGAGCTTTCATTGAAATGAGCTTCCTCATCATTTAATGGTTCCTGAATGAATTGAAACCCACAGTGCCTTCAACTTCATTTATGAAATTTCAAAAACTTCATTTTTGAAATTTCCATGACCAGGTGGCACTGGAGAACCTTAGGATGTCCTGTTGCTGATCATGAGGGTACCAGACAGTGCCTTGATTGACTGTGTTTCATGAAAATGGTGTAGAACTGAGATGTCAGTAAGTTGGAGCTTTCTGAGTAGTAGGCCTAGAGCAGTGGTGTGCAGGTGTGTGATAAAACATCTGTGGTGGGGTCATGTGGATCTTACACTGGCTCCAAATGGCTTGTGAATGACATGGTGCAGCCAGCACACCCTTGTATATAAAGGCATATTGTTACATAGAGAGTTTTCAGGACAATGTTCACAATCTGGTTGCTATGATCAAGGGGGCAAGCAATGTTGGATAGAAGCCTGGTTGTTGCATTCTCCTGCAGACCCTGACCCCCCACATATTACAGGACACCCTCCAGGACTGTGTCTCAGTTGAACTCCTTATATGCCTTGAAGCAAATACAAAACACCCAGTGCAGGAGCAAGAAATAACACGAACACTGGAGGATGACCAAATGGCTTTCAAGTCCACATGGGGAGACACTTAGCCCTAAGTGGTCACAGTTTAGCTACAAAGAGAAAATTCAAATCTGCTGCCTCATGTTCATTGAAAAATAGGAAACCATGTCCTCCAGGTCACATAGATGCAGACTCAGCTTTGATGTTCTCACTAAAAAGGAAGCTAAAGCTCCTGACAACAATGTATATTTCAAGTGCCCAACCTCATTGTCAGTATCTCCAGAAGTCTTTACGCCAGTAGAGTTCCATGTTTGTGGAGTTTTACCCTGTCCCTAAGTTTTGGAAGCTCCTCTAAAGCCTCAAAAGTTTTAAACTTCTGAGAATTTTCCATTCCATATATGTATTTACAGATTTTCTGACTCTTCTCCTCTAATTTTGTCTTTCTTTGGGCGAAGGTTATGTCAAGCCATTTTCTGAATTAGAGTGGGAAGTTATTTGTGTAACACATATTGCATACACATTGGATTCATTTTCCAATTTTCCATTTGAAATACTGAATCCCTGACACTAACTTATACCCTACTACACTCTGACTACTAATTCTAATATGATGCAGAAAAGTAACCAAATCAGAATTGAAATACAAGCAGTTCAGAAGAGGCATGGTGTATTCTTGAACTTGCCTTTTGCATGATAAAGGTTAGGTGTTATAAATCCAGTCTATTTTTAATTGAATTAGATATCCATGTGTTTTTAAAGTTAACAAATATGTGAATTCCTGTCTCCCTTTGTGTGTAGCCTATTCAGCACATGTATTTTTATATGCACATATGGAATCCCAGCTGGTATCACACCTACATTCTTGTGAGGTGGCTGACTTGGCAGATACAAATTTTGAGAAGGGATCACTCCTCGTAAACGCTGTTGGAACTGAAATTCAAACTATGGGAGAGCCTCCTAGTAGAACAACATTATACATAAATCCCTGTAAAGTAAATTGAATATGTTTGGATCTGTGAATGATGTGTATTTCATGGTGAATTTCGATTGGCATATATGTTGCTACATTTTAATATCTGTGTGTGTGTGTGTGTGTGTGTATACACACACACTCTACAGATTTTTCAAAATATGAAATATATATGTCTTATTTGCACTCCCTAAATTCATTCATGTTCAAGTATGTGGATTTATAATCAACTTTTCACCAGATTATTGTAAGAAATATTCATCCACCTGAAATACATATTTGTTTCCTAGTACTGAAAACTACCTTCAGTGAATGGTGCATACAACTCCTGTTCATAGCTGCAGCCTAAGGGGCCCAGCAAACTTCCAGCTGCCTGCAAACTTTCAGCTGCCGGCTGATGATTGGCTCACAGTGGCCCCAGCAACATCTAGCTGATTGGCTCCTCTGCGGTGATGCTCATTGGAGATGCTCATTGAGCTGTTTCCCCACCCTTTCAGACTGCCAGCTGATATTTGGCTCACAGCGGCCCCAGCAACATCTAGCTGATTGGCTCCTCTGCGGTGATGCTCATTGGGCTGCTTCCCTGCCTTTTCAGATCACAGAGCTGCTCATTGGGGGACTTTTTTGACTCCACACGTGACCCAGCCAATCGGTCTCAAGAGCAGGAGGATTGTGGGAAGAGGAGAGAGGCTTGTGTGGGAGGGAAAGGCTTGTGGGAAGCCGGTGGTGACAGTTGGGGCTCTGAGGGTTTTTCCTGAGAGGCTCTTTTGCTTGGCGTGTGTGGTTCTAAAAATAAAGTTGCTTTCTTTTGAAAAGTGGCTCCTGATTGTGCCCAGCCAGACTGCAGCATTTGGTGGCTCGCATGGGGAGCGACTGAGGGTAACTGATAAGGTAAACTGCTTGCCCCTGAGGGCAGGACAAGAGGATGGGTAGCCATTTTAAGATTCCTCTTTTGTTTTGCTTCACATTTGCTTTAAATTGCCTGTCCCTGGAGACGAGTGAGATGGAAGAAAAACCACTCACATCTGAGGAAAAACTATTTGTGTCTGAGGAACAGATAGAGAGAAAGGCTATAATGATATTTTGTTTTTCCATTTTTATTTCATTCTATCTCTGTTTTGTTTGGTGTTATCTTGTTGGGTTGTATTATAGTAGAAATATGGCATCAGAAATTAGAAAAAAAACAAACTGAAAAAGTGTTAAGTAAATTGTTAGAGGAAGGAGGCATCCCAGTAAAATTAAGAGCAGTCAGGGCATACGTTGATACAATACAAAAATGTAGCCCATGGCTTTTTAAGGAGGAGTTGTTAAATATATCACAATGGAACCATCATGGTGAAGATTTAAAAAGAATAGAAAAGAAAAGCCCAGGGACTCTGCCAGTTGGCACATTGCCATTGTGGACTTTCGTATCTTGTTTGTTTAGTCAAAAGCCTTCAGTTCAGACAATGGTAGAGGAAGGAGAAGACATATTGATTCAAGTAAAAGAGAAGGTCTCTCAAGTTAGTCAGACAGAGGAAAAAATTCAAGTAAAAGAGAAGGTCTCTTGAACCAGTCAGACAGAGGAAAAAAATCATGTAAAAGAGAAGGCCTCTCAAGCTAGTCAGACAGAGAAAGAAAGTGTAAAACAGTAAAAGCCATCAGGGGGAAATTTACAACAGGAGACTACTACTAACACCTTTCTATCACCAGAGGGTGTAAGTGTCCAACCAACAGAACCACCTCTACAGGAGACTGCTACTAATACTTTTCTATCATCAGAGGACGTAAGTGTCCAACTAACAAGGCCACCTCCATATGCTGGGAAGCCCCCAACCCCCACAGTTGATAGTTGGGATCCTGAGACAAGATCTCAAATATTAACATGCTCTATATTTGAGGTAGGAGGGCAGCGAGTTTACCATGCTTTAAATTTCAAAACAGTGAAGCAGATAAAAGAGGCTGTAACAACCTATGGTCCTCAAGCACCCTTCACTGTAAGCATGGTCGAAACCATTAACAACTTGAACATGAAGCCAGCGGATTGCGCTAATGTGTGTAAAGTTGTGCTAAATGGAGGACAATACCTGTTATGGAAGGTTGACAATGAGGAATTTTGCAAGGAGACGGCTATGCGAAATGCAGCAGCTGGTTATCCTCAGAGAAATCTAGATATGTTGTTAGGAAAGGGACCTTATGAGGATCAGCAGCAACAAATTGCATATGATTCTGGTGTATGTGCATAAATTGCTGTAGATGCAATTAAGTCATGGAAGACTTTACAAGGACTTGGAGGTTTACAAGGTCAATTATCTAAAGTAATACAAGGAGCTAATTAACTTTATGCTGAATTTGTCGATAGGCTTATTCAAACAGGTACCAGAGGTTCTGGGAAAACAGAACAAGCAATGCTATTACTAAAAAAACTGGCTTATGAGCAAGCGAATAGTTGGTGCAGAGATATAATTAGACCATGGAAACATGAAGATTTAAACACATATATTAAATTATGTAGAGACATTAATGAACAAGAGCAAGTCGTGGCAACTGCAGTAAAACAGGCTTTAGATGCCAGAGACATTAATGAAGAAGGGCAAATTGTGGCAGCTGCACTAAAACAGGCATTAGATGCCAGGCCAAGAACATGCTACAATTGTGAACAAACAGGACATTTTAAAAAGAATTGCCCATAGGAGGAGGGTTTAACAAAATTACTTATAGATATTAAAGGTTTTTTTTTTTTTCAATTCCAATTCATCCTGAGGATAGTCCACGTTTTGCATTTACTATCCCTGCACTGAATCATGAAGGTTCTGATCAGAGATATGAATGGAAAGTACTGCCTCAAGGGATGGCTAACAGCCCAACAATGTGTCAAATTTATTTTAACAAAGTAATCAAGCCACTTAGAAATCAAAATCCTGAACTACAAATATTTCACTATATGGATGATGTATTATTAGCACACAAAGCTAAAAACACATTGCTAGAATGTTATGCCACACTTACAAACTTATTAAAAAATAATCTAGATATAGCAATAGATAAAGTACAATTAAATTTTCCAATTAATTATTTAGGTGTTCTATTATCCTCAACCATGTACCGCCACCAAAAATTCAAATACAAGTAGATCAACTCAAATCACATAACGACTTTCAAAAGTTATTAGGAGACATAAATTGGATAAGGCCTTATCTAGGTATACCAACAGGAGAGTTGGGATATTTATTTGATATCCTAAAAGGTCCATCATATCCCAATTCACGGTACATGTTAACGCCTGAAGCAAGAAAGGCATTAAAAATCATTGAAACATATATGGAAAATATGCAATTGGATAGAATTGATATAAGTTTGCCTTTATTATTTATTGTCTACCAACAAAAAATATTCCTACAGGAGTATTCTTGCAAGAAGGTCCATTATTATAGATACATTTATCTTATTCTCCTAACACTATTCTTACTAGGTACCCTGAGGCTATAGGACAATTAATACCCAAAGGAATAAAAGCAGCAAAGTGAGTGCTTGGGATTGCTCCCAATAAAATTATTACTCCACATACTCTGAATCAAATTGATGAGTTAGTTAATGAGTTAAATACTTGGGCAATAATCATGTGCAAATCTAATGTTTCATTTCATAATCACTTACCATCTAATCCTTTATTGTCTTTTTGGTCATCGCATCCTGTAATTTTTCCAAAATTGACAAGAAAAACACCTATCATGAATGCTCCAAATATATTTACTGATGGATCAAATAATGGTACAGCAGCAATAGTTACACCTGATCAAACTTTTACATTTCTAGTACCCAAACAATCAGCTCAAAATGTAGAGCTTAATGCAGTATTACAAGCTTTTGTGATGTTTAAAGATTCTGTATTTAATTTATTTTTGATAGTCAGCATATAGTTAATGCTATAGTATGCCTTGAAGATGCTGGTAGGATTTCCCATTCCTCTACTGTTTTCTCCTTGCTTTCCACTATACAAAGTATAATCTGGGACAGAAAAGATCCATTCTTTATAGGACATATCAGGACACATACAGGATTGCCTGGAGCCATCAGTTTGGGCAATGATTTAGCAAATAAAAGTACACATGACATACATATTTTCTCTACACTAGAAGAAGCTATAAATTTTCGTAAAAAGTTCCATGTCAAAGCTAATACCTTACAAAAGCCTTCTAAAATAACTAAGGAAAAAGCTAGACAAATAATAAAACAATGTCAAAATTGTGTGACCTTTTTACCACAAGTTAATCTTGGAGTCAATCCTAGAGGATTGATACCTAATCATATTTGGCCGATGGACATCACACACTTGCCAGGATTTGGAAAATTAAAATATTTGTATGTTACAGTTGATACTTCTTCTGGATTTTTGATGGGCACCCTTCATGCTGGAGAAAAAACTAAAGATATTATCACTCATTGCTTACAAAATTTTGCCACTGTGGGCGTTCCCAAACAGTTAAAAACAGATAATGCCCCTGGTTATACTTCTACCTCTTTTAAACAATTTTGGTCATCATTTGGCATTACTCATATAACATTAATCCCATACAATCCACAGGGACAAGGCATAGTTGAAAAAGCTCATCAAACTATTAAAAAGTACTTATTATAGCAAAAAAGATGCAATTAGGAAAGGGTATATATTCCCCAAAGACAAACTTAAAATAACCCTTTTTATTCTAAACTTTTAAAATTTGGATTCATCAGGACTTAGTGCTGGGGAAAGGTATATGTGTCCAAAAAATGTGCATAAGCCCAAGGTTCTTTGGAAAGATATTCTAACAGGACAATGGAAAGGTCCTGACCCAGTAATTGTCTGGAGTCGGGGGTCTGTTTGTCTGTTTCCACAGGAAAAACAGTAGCCGATTTGGATTCCAGAGAGATTATCCAAGGTCCTGACCCAATGATTGTCTGGAGCCAGGGGCCTGTTTGTGTGTTTCCACAGAGAGAACAACAGCCGATTTGGATTCCAGAGAGATTAACTGAAGCGATTTCTACAGAACAAAAAGAAGATGATTTGACTCAAGTCCATATCAGCTGATATCCAAAATTCCAGTTTGGCTACCCTTACATCTAAGATAGAACCAGGATGCTTTTTTCAATATCTATTTTATTATTGCCTTTTCCCACATTTTATTTTGTTTTTTTGAGCTCATACATA